>NC_087172.1:6640000-6645000 GCF_035594125.1 Scylla paramamosain | reverse complement strand
CACTCTTTCAAAGTCAGGAGATGGGTAATGGTTTGTAGTATTGTAAGACCACCAGCTACTACTACTACTACTACTGCTGCTACTACTACTACTACTACTACTACTACTACTAGTTACACTGCTACTGTTACTACTATTGTTACTACTGCCACTACTATTGTTACTACTGCTACTACTATTGTTACTACAGCTACTACTACTACTACTACTATAACTACTGCTACAAATGCTATTGTTACTACTGCTGCTATTGCTCTCTACTGCAATAACAACAACAACTACTGCTACTACTATTACTACTACTATCTCTGGTGCAGGAGAGAACTCGCTGCTACATTACTTTTCAAAATAAACACTACAGTTATTTGACCTTTGATTATTTTTTCCAGTACTTAATGGGAGCGTCACTGGAGAATGCTAGCGGTAGTAGTGGTCGGCGTGGGGTGATGGGTGGTGGCTGGGGTGCTGAGAGGGGAGGAAGGGGAGGCTGAGGTGTTAGTTGGTAAGACTTTTAACATAACCTAACGTAAGACTTTTGTGGGATCGTAAAAGCACTGGGCTGTCTCAAGAGGAAGGTTTCAAGCCACTTATCCTTATTATTATTATTATTATTATTATTATTATTATTATTATTATTATTATTATTATTATCATTATTATTATTATTATTATTATTATTATTATTATTATTATTATTATTATTATCATTATTATTATTATTATTATCATCATTAGTAGTAGTAGTAGTAGTTTTGAGGCATTGAACAATACTAAGTTTGCTCTGCCCTAATCAGAAATTTTAAAGAGATCAGAAATCAGGCTTTCTGTTGCTTCCCTGCATGAGCTGTTTACTTCCTGAAGGGTTGGACGTCTGTGAAAAGACATGGAAAACTGCAGGGTAGTATCATCAGCGTAGGAGTGTGTAGGACAAGAAGTATGATTTAGAATATCATTGATGAATAATAGAAAGAGAGAACACCACTGTTAATAGACTTAGGAGAAGAACAGTGACCGTCTACCACAGCAACATTAGAACGGTCAGAAACGAAACTTGAGGTAAAGTTACAGAGAGAAGGATAGAAGCCGTAAGAGGGTAGTTTGGGAAGCAAAGTCTTGTGCCGGACCCTCAAAAGCTTTTGATATGTCTAAGGCAACAGCAAAAATTTCACAAAATCTCTAAAAGAGGATGACCAAGACTCGGTAAGGAAAGCCAGATCACCAGTAGAGCGGCCTTGACGGAACTCATACTGGCGATTAGATAGAAGGTTGTGAAGTGATAGATGTTTAAGAATCTTCCTGTTGAGGATAGATTAAAATACTTTAGACAGGCAGGAAATTAAAGCAATATGACGGTAGTTTGAGGGATTAAAACTGTCACTTTTTGGGGGGAACAGGCTAAATGTAGGCAAACTTCCAGCAAGAAGGAAAGGTAGATGTTGATAGACAGCTGAAAGAGTTTGATTAGGCAAAGTGCAAGCACGGAAGCACAGTTTCGGAGAACAATAGGAGGGACACCATCAGGTACATAAGCCCTCCGAGGGTTGAGGCCAGCGAGGGCATGGAAAACATTACTGCGAAGGATCTTAATGGGTAGCATGAAGTAGTCGGAAGGTGAAGGAGAGGGAGAAATTAGGCAAGGTAGAGTTTTCAGCATAGGTTTGAGCGAAGAATTCAGCTTTAGAGATCGATGAGATGGCAGTGGTGCCATCAAATTGAAATAAAGGAGGGAAGGATGAAGAAGCAAAGTTATTGGAGATGTTTTTGGCGGTGTCAAAAGTCACGGTGAGAGTTAGATCTTGAAAGATTCTATTGATGAAAGAGTTTGGGTAGTTGGAGAAGAGACTTGACAAAATTCCGGGCAGCAATATAAAGTGCACGATATTCTGGTGATGGAAGGTTGAGGACTCGTTCATCAGGCTGGTCAGTGACAGAAGGAAATGACCCGAGCTGGTGGTGAAAGTTAAAGCCCACTAAGACAGACACTCCGAAGAAAGACAATCATGAAAGAAACAATAAAACATAATTGATAAACAAATTCATAAATAAAAAAAAAAAGTGAAGGTGTAATTTAAAGAGAGGTAAATAGTAAAAGTACTTTATTGTGCACAGTAATCAAATAAAACCCAGAGATACACAGCTCCGAAAATTCCTAAATAGTAATAATAATCAAGCCTTACCCAAATATCAAGAAAATATCGCTTGTTTTAAGACGTGAAACATTCATCTATTCATTCAGCCATTCATTTATTCTATCATTCATTCACATCCCTCCCTCCCACCCTCCCTCCCCCCTTCTTTCCCATACAGCAAAAAATAAATAAATAAATAAAAAAAAATCGCTAGGCTCAAGGCATGGAGTATTCATTTATCCACTAATTCATTCAAACATACATTCACATCCCTCCCTTCCAAAATCCTCCCTCCCTCCCTCCCTCCCTCCCTCCCAAAACCCACCATCTCTCCCTCTCCTCTCCCTCGCAGCGCCACGCCCCTCACAGGTCCTCCCCGAGCCTCTCTATCTCATCCAACACGAAGTCCATGTGGGCGGGCGTGGGCGTGGGCGTGCAGGTGGTCACCATGCGGAAGAAGTTGACCAGTTTCTTGACGGCAATGGGGGAGTAGCCCACCATGAGGGTTCCCTGCTGCACCATGCGCTCCTTGATTGACGGGGCCACCTGGGGGAGGAGTGAGTTGGGGATAGGGAGGGTGAGAGGGGTGGGACGGGGGTGAGATGTTGCTGTTCTCATGTATCTCTCTCTCTCTCTCTCTCTCTCTCTCTCTCTCTCTCTCTCTCTCTCTCTCTCTCTCTCTCTCTCTCTCTCTCTCTCTCTCTCTCTCTCTCTCTCTCTCTCACCCACCTTGGACAGCTGCACCCACCACTCTGGCGTCTCGTCCTTCCCTCTCATGCTTGCCGGGATGAACCAGAAGCACACGTTGGTACACTCAGGCTCCTGCACCAACCTGAACCTGTCCCCGCGCCGCTTCACCTCCGTGCACAGGTGCCTGCCAGGTGAGGGCGCCAGGTGAGGTGTTATACAGGTGAGAGGTGCATCACTGGGGATTTGTCTCTTTAAGCTCTAACTTTTTTGTAATTCTTATTTGTCTTTTTAAACTTCCCTTATTGGCCTTTTAAACTCCTATATGTCTTTTTAAAACTTTTTTTTTCTAACTCGTGATTGTCTTTTAAATACCCCCTTAAACGCTTCTTATTTGTCTTTTTAAACTCTTACGTTTTCTTTTTTTTTTTTTACTCATTTGTCTGTTTAACTTCTTTTTGGTCTTTGTCTTTTCAAAAACTCTTATTTATTTTTCTAACTCTTATTGGTCTTTTTAAGCTATTCTCATTGGTCTTTCTAAACTCCTATAAGTCTTTTTAAAACTCTTCCCTTACATATATATATATATATATATATATATATATATATATATATATATATATATATATATATATATATATATATATATATATATATATATATATATATATATATATATATATATATATATATATTATTTTATTTATTTATTTTTATTTTTTTTAACTCTTACTTTTGTTTTAAGTCTTATTTGGCTTTTTAAACTCCCATTTATCTTTTTAAAACTCCCATTTCTCTTTTGAAAACACTTTTCTTATCTCTCTATCTTCCCTCCGCCGCTCTCAGTATACCTGGAGGCGTGGAAGGCGGCGTCCACGCGCGCCTCTAGCAGGGACTGGCCGTGCACCTTCATGAACACCCACAGCTTGAAGGCGTCCACTTTGCGGCCACACTGGATGCTCTTATCACCGGTGTCGTAACCCACGTCGTAAAATTTGTCCTGCTGGAAGAGGTACGTGGCACGCGCCGAGTTGCACTTCTTCAGCAGGTCCTGTGCGGGGAGGAGAGGGTGTTATATCTCTTATACCACTTGAAGACCTCTATTAGATCCCCTCTTAACCTCAACCTCTCTAAGGAATGTAAACTAATAGGCATCAACTCCCTGCCTGCTTCTCTATTTTCTTCTTATGACTTGAACTCTTTTAAGAAGGAGGTTTTAAGACATTTTTCCTTCAATTTGATCTTTCTTTAGGGACGAGCACTCTCCGCGGGCATTTTATTCGTTTTTTTTTTTTTTTTTTTTTTTTTTTGTGTGTGTGTTGCCTTTAGCCAGTGCTTCTCTTACATAAAAAAAAATCATAAAGAACACGCAGTACCAGTAGTAACATTCCCTTGGACCACTTGAAGACCTCTATCAGACCCCTCTTAACATACGCCCTCCCTAAGGAATGTAATGATGTAGTGGTGGTGTGATAGGGTGGTGTGGTTTGTCAGTGTGTTGAGGTTTGGGGCTGGGAGGGGTGGTGGTCGGGGGAGGGATCGTGGGTTGTAGGAGACGTGGGTAGGTGAGGGTAATGGTTGTGGTGGTGCGGGTGTTGTGTTGTTTCTTGTGTTGTAATGGGATGTTTTGTGTTTTTCGTGTTTTTCGTGACTTTAAACATACATACATTTTTTTTTTTTTTTTTTTTTTATGGAGGTTTGTTATATTTCTGAATTGCTTTTTCGCTACTTACCTGTTTCATTTTTCTTTCTGTTGTTTTCTTTTCTCCTCCTTCACAGCATCTGTCCACCCCACTTTTTTTTTTCTCTCTCTTTATATAACTCCCTTTTATGTATATCTTCCCTAACACATTCCTAATATTCTTTTCTTGTACATCTGTCTTCACACATACGTTAATTCCTTCCCAACACTCTATAGCTTTCCCTTTGACTTTTTCACATCACAGTTTTATTCATCACATGACTTTGTTCCCTTTCTGTTTTGGGATGAGACGGAAAAAAAAAAAAGGAGCAGAGATGGAGAGCTGGAAAGGTTGATGGGGGAGCGAAGGAACAAGGCAAGATAAGAGGACAGGGAGGCAGGGCGCGGCGGTTAGGGGACAAAAAAAAAAAAAATAGGTAGAAAAAAGAATGGAAATTTTTCTGAAAAAAAAAAGAAAAAGATGATCATGCTATCGAAATATT
>NC_087172.1:6525000-6637500 GCF_035594125.1 Scylla paramamosain | reverse complement strand
CAGATCCGTTCCCTACGCTTCTCTGAGGAACGTAAACCAAGAGGCAACAACTTCATAAGGAAAACATGTCACCAGCGCTAACATTCCCTTGGACCACTTGCAGACACCTTAATCTACGCCTCTCTATTATAAGAAACGTCAAATAAAGTCATCATTTTCACAACCACTCCCTCAGACCAGTTGCAGAACCCATTTTTAACCTGGGAATAAGAGAGTGTATCCTATCTTAATCTACACCTCTCTATATTTGGAAAGTATACTGAAAGGCAGCAGTCACACACGTCACCACCACCACCACCACCACCACTCACATCAACGTGCAACCACAGTCCCTCCCCCTCGCACACGGCCGCCAGCTCCTCCAGGGGATCGAAGGCGCCGAGGACAGTGGTGCCGGCCGTGGCGTTCACCATAAAAGGCTCCTTCCCCTCCTCCCGCGCCTTCGCCACCGCCTCCTTCAGCGCCGCCGGCAGCATTCTTCCCTGGGCGTCCGTAGCCACTGCCACCGCGTTGTCCATGCCCAGGCCGAGCCACGAGGCGCTCTTGCTGATGGAGTAGTGCCCCTGGGGGAGGAGGAGGGGAGGTGTGGGTATAGCGGGGGTACAGTGGAGGACATGGGTTAGATTTTGTCTCTCTCTCTCTCTCTCTCTCTCTCTCTCTCTCTCTCTCTCTCTCTCTCTCTCTCTCTCTCTCTCTCTCTCTCTCTCTCTCTCTTACTCATTTTCTCAATTTTCTACTTCTCTTTTTTTCCTTTATTCCTTCATTTTTCCTTATCTTTATTCTTTCGTCTTCACCTCCTATTCCGTCTTGTCTTTACCTATTCCCCCACCCTCTCTCCCTCTCCCTCTTACCTGGTCGGAAGTAAACACCACGAGGGGCTTCTGGTCGAATATTCCCGTCTTCTTGATGTTCGGGTGGCGGCGGTAGCGAGCCAGAACCATCCCGTACATGTTGCTGATGCTTCCTCCTGTAGATACCAACCCTCTGTCAGGTACCACCACCAGCACAGCCTGAGACTCCTCCCCTCACCCCACACCGCCCCTCAGACACTCCCTCTCTGATTCTTACGCCGTGACGCAGAAGGTGAAAGGAGGTGGTGGTGATAGAAGTAAGAGGATTAGAGAAGCCAGGTTGTAGTAGCAGTATAGTGGTAATAGTGAAGAGGAAAGGCTGATGAGGACAGAAGAAAAGGACGGAGGGATCAGCGCAGTACGAGGATTATATGGAGATGAAGGTGAGTGAGGAAAATGATAAGATGTATTAGAAGATTCTCAACTCAGATTTGGGGATAAAAAAAAAAGGACCGAGGAAGGAGTGTGATAGTGAAAAAGAAGCAGTGCGAGAAACAACACAAGCAAGGAGTGGACGACCTAAGAAGTGTTGTAAAGCGAAATAAGTTACATAAAGAAGAAGAGAAAGAGGAAGAAAATGAGGAGGAAGGAGGAGGAGGAAGAAGAAAAGGAAGGAGAGACAAGAGAGAAGAAGAAAAAGAGTATGGAAAGAAAAGGAAGAAGAAGAGGAAAAGGGACAAAAAGATGAGACGAAAGAAGAATAAGAGACATGAGTGGGAGGTGAAAGAAAGAACAGAAAGGGATAAAAGTAAATGTTTCAATAGCATGATCTTTGTTTTTCTTTTTTTCTTTTTCTTTCTTTTCAGAGCATATTTACCCTTTTTTTTTACTTTTCTTTTCATTCTCTCTTTTCCCTCTCCCCTTCTTTTATCTCCTTTCCTCTCACCTCTGTCAGTCAGCCAATCAACCAAACAATCCATCAATCAGCCAATCACTCACTCATTCATACGTTCGCTCAGTCACTCACTCACTTCCTCACTCACTCACTCAGTCGATCAACTAATTAGTCAAGCAAATAGTTAATCAGTCAGTCATCAACCAGTCAGTAAGTCAATCAATCAATCAGTCAACCAAACAGTCGTCATTCAAGTCACTCTCTCTCTCTCTCACTCGCTCACACACACACACACCACTCTTTCCCCTCACCAGGAGCGAAGATACCGTCTCCTTCAGACCAGCCGAGGAGTCCCACCAGGTGTTCAATTACCCTGTGCTCCACCAGCATGAACACGGGGGCCACCTCGAATGTGTACCTGGCGGGGGGCAGAAGAGGGAGCATGGGTTGAGAACTGGTAGAGCTGCAAAGGATGGGAGTCACAGAGGAAGATGCAAGGGACAGAAACAACTGGAGGAGAGTCGTACATGGCGCCAATCCGTGACTAGAGGGAAATGGCGGAAAAAAGAAGCCTGCAGATGCTGGTGGTAAGTTATGGTGGTGTTTGGTAGCTGGTGCTGGTGGTGGTAGTTGTAGTAGTAGCAATAATGCATTATTGTAATGGTGGTAATGGTATATTAGTAGTAGTTGATGTATTTTTAGTAGTGGTGTTGGTGGTAGAAGGAGTAGTGGTAGTACTGATGGTTGTAGTAATGGTGGTGGCGGTAGTTGTGGAGGTAGAAGTAAAGTAGTAGTAGTAGTAGTAGTAGTAGTAGTAGTAGTAGTAAGGCTCAACACGGGCACTCTCCATACGTTACTTATATATAATATATATATATATATATATATATATATATATATATATATATATATATATATATATATATATATATATATATATATATATATATATATATATATATATATGTATGTATATATATATATATATATATATATATATATATATATATATATATATATATATATATATATATATTTTTTTTTTTTTTTTTTTTATTCTATAAATGTTGCATAAACATTAATGTGGGTTACGATCCAAGATATCCGAAGCATTACTTATTTGAACTCCTCACCAGTACTGTGGCAACTCCATACGTTACTTATATATATATATATATATATATATATATATATATATATATATATATATATATATATATATATATATATATATATATATATATATATATATATATATATATATATATATATATATATATATATATATATTTTTTTTTTTTTTTTTTTATTCTATAAATGTTGCATAAACATTAATGTGGGTTACGATCCAAGATATCCGAAGCATTACTTATTTGAACTCCTCACCAGTACTGTGGCAACTAAGTTTGAGCCCCACGTAAGCCCTGAACAAAGCACTTATTCATGCCTTGAGTCACGAGGCTCAGGTTTTCGAAGCGCCGAGCAGCGTTCGAGTAACTGATTTGAACTTCGACTCGGGAGGAACACGCCACGCACCAGTCTGGCCGTCCCGCTTAATTGTTCGTGTAGTCTTTGCTCAGTGGTGCGGCCGAGGAGGCTGGTGTGTTATCAAAGATTTCGTTGCCGTATTTCGATCAGTTCTAGAATAGGCTGTAGTGAAAGTTGCGTTGTTTTTCAGTGATATTTTTTTTCTGGTCATACTGACGGTTTTACACGGATTCTGCATCATCCAAGGGAGAAACAACCAGGAAACATTAACTAGTCATATCTGTGGCCTTTGAGAAACTGCCGTTGTAAGAGCAACACGTCTCATTCCTCCCTCTATCTACACTTCACTAACTAAAACTACACCCATCCCCACCATGCTAGCAAACCACCCCTACACCCTCCCATCCTCTCAATAACAGACCTCACACCACACACCCCTACACCCTCCCATCCTCTCACTAATAGAGCTCACACCCCTACTCCCTCCCTTTCCCGCCCTACAGCCTACACTCAGCCATTCTCACAACCAACACCCAGCTTCTTTGGGTGCAACTCACGAGTTAGTGTTGAGAGCCTCGGTAAGCCAAGCCCCCGTCAGCGCCACCTCGTCGATGCCTCCGTACAGCTGATTGTAGAAGTGCGGGTGTTGCGTCTTGACACTGTAATGCACCGCGGTTTCCAGGATTCGCCCCGCCTCCTCCATTGAGCAGCCCTCCTCCCCGACCTCCAGGTCCAGCTCATCCTGCCGGGGAATGTCAAGTATTTCTTCTAGATGTTCCTCAGGTCACCTTCGGTCGGTTAGGTAAGGGCCATATTCTTAAACGCTTCTGTGCCACACCTCCACTACTTTCAAAAGGCTCCAGTTGAAGTCACACGGGCTTTGAGGATGTTTTTGTTTCTAATGACTGATTGACAAGATTTCTATTTTATTAACAGAAGAAACACTCTTGAGAAGGCTACTAATCATCTCTGTAGCCTTTTAAAATAGTCGTGGTGAAAGAGCAAAGCGTTTCTGATTACGGGTCATAAAGCCATCGTGTACTGCTGTCTTGCACTATTCTAGATACAGCGATTGTTCTGAGTCAAGCTGAATTCACATATAGATGTTACGTGAGAAATTCTAGAGAAACAAAAAACACCAAAACTGAAATTACGGGGGTATTTGGAGCAAGTTTGCTTTGTTAGAAGAGAGAATTTCTTATGTAACAAATTTATTTGGCGATGGTTGTTAATTTCACTTGCCTAGGAGAAAGTACAGATCGCATTATCTGTAAAAGTGCAAGACAGCAATGTAAGATGCAATTTTGGGGAAACAAATTGAACGTTACAATGCTAATGATGTTTACAATGCCAATGATGTTTCGTTACTATAATACTCTGCTCTATATTTTGTCTAACTGTACTGACGGAGGACTTTGTGACATTGAGATAACCGAAAATCTCTACATACACACTCACTCAACATTTCGGTCAGTATTTAGTTTAGTTCATTGTTCCATTTCACTCATATCTTAAGCATTTTTCTTAATTTTTTTTTTATTGTGTTCGTCTTTTGGATTGCTGAAACCTGTCGCACATTGGTCTTTGCCCCTTATATATTGTCCAAAACTAACAGTGGTGATGACTGTAATACTCATCACCGAGATATTGTCTCATATTGTGTCTGTTTATATTACGAGTAGCTGTTCATTTAGGTATTCAATTATTTATTTATTTATTCACCTATTTAATGATTGATGATTTCTGACATGTTACGAATACTGAATCACTGAACCACTGAACCACTGGTATGGAATCCAATAAAAAAAAAAAAAATTGAGGTGTAGTGCAGAATTGGAAAAACGAGCTTATTGAGGACGAAAGACAGTACTTTCTACACTGGGAAATTTTGTGCATAGTCTCCTGGATATTGGCTAGTAGTCTGGCCAGCACGTGAACCCTTCCCCTGCACTGCGCGGCCTCTCACCTCGCTGTTGAGTGATGAGTGAGGGATCTCGCTATTGATGCGTAATTTGAGGTGGATGAAAAGAAAATGTAATTAAGACCACATGGTGCGGCTGAGGTCACACACACACACACACACACACCTTCAATTCGTGGGGATGTTTGAAGTGAACCACTTTTTCCGAAGCATCGAGTCCAGTCACCAGCTTCGTCTTCAGCACCAGGTCCAACACACGTCGCAGCAACCACCCCGCGCCACCATCCTCCCCCGTGCCGTTGGAGTAGCCGTTGGAGTGGCCGTTAACTTGCCCATTAGCGATAGAGTTTTGTGGTGCAGCGTGGCCGTTCAGCTCCTTCACCCTCGCCTTCAGATGGTGGATGGAGGTGTCTGCCTGGTGGAAACTGGCAGCAATCTCGTGATATCCATTCGTTGCCATGGTGGAGTGAAGTCTGGTGGAAGAGAGATCACAGTGAAGGGAGATAGCAGGAGGCAACAAGTGTTAAGTGTCACTACACACGTGGCTATCATTAAGATGAGCGCCACTCGGTCCTGGTGTCGTGTTCGTAGCTGTTCACTCTTTGTTTACAAACTAAAGCTTGATTGCTATGAACATTTTATAGAGTCTATTTCATCCCTATATTTGACTAATCTTTTATCCAAGTCTTCAGCCATGTTGATGACAGGATGTTGTGTTCCCAGCTGGCCTTGTGTACACAGATGTCCGCCTGCGAACTGCGCATGCTCAGAACCCAGTGTTTAAAGAAAAAAGTGTGTTGATAAACATACCTGTCCTCTGCTGTCCACAACAACATGGCTGAAGACTTAGTTAAAAGATTAGCGAAATATAGAGCTGAAATAAACCCTGTAAAGTGTTCACAGCAGTCTGGCTTTCGTTTGTAAACAAAGAGCGACTCTATTTGATTTTTTAGACAACAAAATAAAAAAAATATAAAAAAATAGGATTTGAGCCACTTTATCACCCAGTGTCAGTGATGTCTTCATGACTTACATATTCTAAACCTGAGTTCCCAAACTCGTATTTGCTTCCAACAGACCCTGCCGTCTCCCCGCCCCCCACCCCGCCACCACTACTTGATTATGATAATGTAAACTTGTACATTTTCATAATCTGTCTTAGCACTGCTTATGAAAACCAAGGTCTTTGCTTAGATTAAAACAAATCAAGCAAATAAATAATACAGGCACGAGCCATTCTGACAAACATTTGCTTCAAAAGGAGCAAAAATGATAGAAAAAACAAATATAGAATTTGAAAACATGGCATATGGTATTACGAAATGCTCATAAAACTTAAATGAACATAACAAATTTATTAATTTACTGACTATGATATGCACGGTTTCATAAACTAAATATAGATTATGAAGTCGTGGCACATAACTGATATTTCGAATCCTCATAGAATTAAAATGAGAAACTGATAGATATGGTTCAAGAGTTTATTTCAATGAGACAGATGTTGCCGCTTTGCTCAGGTGTAAGCACAGACACATGCTGTACTTGTTCTCCGAAAAACTTCATTATATACATTTTTAAAATTATTATTAGACAGATGACTTCAAAATCCCCTCCTCCCCATATTCTTTTCAGGAACTTCAGTTCAGGAACCACTGCTCCAAACTTACTCCACATTATTTTATCGAAATTAAAAGCCAAGACAGTCAGTGATTAATCCCGCTGTCCGTTCCTCTGCCCTTGGCTGTCTTGTTAGATGTATGTTTGGGACAGTGGGGATGACGGGAGGAATAGTCCTCAGGGCTTTGTTTCTTTATAACTGCAGCTTGTAGAGATATATGTACAAACATTCTAGCTTGTTCTCGACGTTCTGGTATCTGGGGTGAGTTTACTCGCTACACAACCATTCCGTCACTTTATCGTGTGAGGGAACTGCGTACTTGGATGCTTAGCCAACACTTCAAATTATTATGCTCTCAGTAATTGCGGACTCAGTCAATTATTGTGGCTGCCTCCGCACGCGCTCTGCTCTGCATAGTTGATTTGTGTTGGTTGCCACAGCCGACCAAACACATTCCATGCTACTTCTCATCACCTCCGTTCGTCGTCGTTTTAATAGTAATAGTAAAACCCAACAGTGCCTAACAGTCTGGACTCGAGCAAATGGAATTTTTTTTTTTCCGACGTAATTATTTTGAGACGTCGCTGAGGGAATTACACTGAGGAGCCACGAGTCTGTTACTTCGGGGAGGTGACGGCTCTGTACACGTGATGTAATGGTGATGAAGGACGGATAGGGTAAAACAAGAGGCAGGTGTGTGGCAGGGAATCTTCAGTGTTATGGTGGGCATCTCAGCTTCTATACAGTTTGGTAAGTCAGCGAAGTGAACTCAGTGGCTTCAGAATGCCAACACGTCAGGGATAAGGAGAATGTTCGCCACACAGATGAGAGGCAGAGGCCAGGAGACTTCTAATTCCTTATGATCTGCATTTGTATGATTACCTCTGTCTCTCTCATATGTATTCTATTTATCTTCAGCATAATCAGCTACATGTGTCGCTTCTGTATATCCCCTGTAGTTTTTATTACCATAATCAACTGTGTCTGTGTATGTTTGTCTTATCCTTGTGGTTCGCATTAGCTTGATCAACCCTGTGTGTGTGTGTGTGTGTGTGTGTTTGTGTGTTTATCCTCACACTTACCACCAGCATGTCTACTCTGCTCCTCTCCTTATACGCAGGAGTAACATAATAGTACAGTATGTTGATAGTGTTTTGCTTCTCCACTATTCAGCTTCCCTCCCTAGTTCCTCCCGCACGCCGGAACACTTGCTATGGGTGTGATCAAGGTACAAATTGCTAGCTTTCCCTTGGGTGTAATTACGGGAGACGCACCCACCTATCGCAGTTAGATATATATTGCGAGTGTCCGGCAGTGTATATTTTTTGTGTGATTCCTGTATATTTTCAAGTGTTAGTTGATTGGTGTACAGTTTGACCGCATAGCTGTCACCACCATTGTTACCGCTTGCGGTGTAGGTTGTGAAGATGAGAAGATAGAAGAGAAGGTGAAGGAGTGAGTCGTGAGGGCGGAGATGACGATGTTTACACTAAAGGTGTGTCCACACTATCGAGCATGCTCGACGGGCAAACAGTGATACCAGATCCCGTTCCAATACAATAGCAAGGAGGGTGAGTGGCAGGCACGAAGGTGACGTCAGAAGCGAGGAGACTGGGGGCAAACTAGCGGGCAAATGTCTGTGAGTTTGCAGGAAACCCCAGAAACTGTTTCGAGTGGTATGATGCGAAACACTAAATGTGTCCTCGTAATTAAGTAGGAATCTATCTCGCATTCAAAGTGTTCTGTGCATATCAGCATGTCTGGCGGTCCTTCTACAAGTGTACCTGAAGGAGGAAACGTTCAGTGGTCCAGGGAAGATACAGCATGGATAATTGATATGTACCGTCAAAAACCTTGCTTGTTTTTATATACAATCCAAGAATTATCCCACACAAGGCTATATTCTTCCTCTCGACTGTGTTCGGCATGGTGAGACAAGTGCCGCACCCGACTCCTTACCAGGGTCAGAGTGAAACTGAACCATGAACCAGTATTTGACACCACTCATCAGTTTACAACTTTGCCCGCCAGTCTTTTCCCGGTGAAGGAGTAGATATTGTACAGGGCTCAGCTACATCTGGTAGTACTGTTTGTTGCCAGATCCCTGCCTGTGGTTTTCCCGCTTCTGACGTCATCAACCCTCATTCTCATTACTCATTGTGATCTGGTATCATTGTTTGCCCGTCGGGCATGCTCGATAGTGTGGACATACCTTAAGAGATGCTGACCTGTAGGATAGGGCCATAATGAAACCTTTATGGTGGTCGAGTGTTGCGGTGCTCACGACATTCCTAACGGCTGTAGGGAGATCGCCACCATCACACACAGACCTGCGTTCTATATCCGTCGCCCACGCTCATCCACAAAGCCCCCAGTACGTAAGTGTGCAACATATTAAGTATGCTGTCGATACAGCGTAAAGACATTTGTAACACGTAGCCGTAACTATTGATGCAAACGTGACGGCAAGACCAGTCACTATGCTTATAGTGCTAAGTGTTCAATTTATATGATTGCAGGCTTGACCGGATTCAATAAACTGTACCGTGTGCAGCATTGGGGGTTCATTACACCTGTTACACCAAGCAGCGCCATCAGGCTGCCACAACCATCATCACTACTATGATCACCACTATTACCAGTACCACTATGATCACCACCATCATCATCACCACACGAAAACCACCACAATCACATTTCACAACCACTTCGTCCACACCTACCCACCAGTGGACAAACACCCATCCACCCCTCCACACAACACCGCAAAACTGGAGCACGTAGGAAGCGTCTCAAGTGTTCTCACGTGTTTTCGCTCCCTCACCACCGCCACAACTGACTGTACACTTCACCAGCAACAAAAGAATCGACTTCTGATCTATAAGTGGCTTGAGGCAAAGCGTGAAATATACAGCGAGGAGTGGTAGCGAGAGTTTGACTGGATGTTTGTTTTGTTTTTATTACTATTATTATTATTTATTTGTTCCAGGTATCAGTAATTAAATCGTTTTTTCTAATGCCGGAAGTACTTAGGCCCGGCCAATGTAGTGTTAAGAAAATGCTATGTTATTTATTTATTTATTTATTTATTTTATTTATTTTTTTCTTTTTTTTTGCACGCGAGGAGAAAGTGAAGGATGCGAGGAATAGAAGAATAACAAAAAATAAATAAATAAATAAATGTGTGAAAAGCTATTTGGGTCATCAAAATAAATGAACGAAATTAATTCAGATAAACTTGTGGAAGGTCTTAAAAAGTTATGCCTGGTTTCAGACGTTCAGTTATTGAACGTTTATGAGTATTGAATATTTATGGGTAATGAACGTCTATGTGTACCGAACGTGTATGAGTATTGAACGTTTATGTATACCAAACGTTTATAGTTACCGAATGTTTGCAGGTTCTGAACGTTACCCGACCAGGCGGAAATATGTCTGCATCATGCATACTGCGAGTGAATGAGTGAATAAGTCGTGAAGGTTGTTAACGTGCAGCGGCAGTGTTACCAAGGCGCTGTGGCACAAAGTGGCGATGATGGAGTGTGATAGTAATGTCTAAAGTCTCTTATCCAGACCTCGCTCGCTTTCCTTGTACAGAAGAGGACAGGAAAATACAGGAAGCTGCGAAAAGCTATCAGGGTTCGTATTAACAAAGATTCTTAACTATAGAAGTTTGACTCAGATCAACTTTTATGCCTAGAGTTGTGCTTAACTTCCCAAGTTTTGCTTAGTCTAGGTCTTAAATTTAAGACAGGTCCGGAGTCTGCTTAACTTTAATAGAGTTACGCTAAGACTAAATTAACGAAATAAAGATGGCCGACCGTATAGCCTGAGCCCGCCACCTCAAGAATTGTCAGCCCCATAAGGATGTTCTCGATGACCTGACTGATTCTGAACTGTTGGACTGTTGGACATGTATAGAATAAGACTGCAGGAGTTTTATTTATGACATATTTGGCGGGAGATGCCTTGGAGAGCCCCACAGGAAGAAATGATGCATTGACGCTAGTGATTAAAGTAATATTTAGTGTTATTTAGCCAATGGGAAATGGATCTCTGCAGCAATGGTGACTTTGGACCTTCATGTGCCTTGTTGTTGGCGTGTCTCATTTACCTTCTTAGTAACAGAGCCCCATGCAGCTTTTTTGTGCCACTGAACGAGTGAAGCCCGTCAGGCTACATCTTTCCTCATATACTGACTGGACGAGGTGGAAAAGTCTCGCCATCGGTCCAGCTGGGTTTCATCTATTTGCCTTTTTCGGCCTTGGGGGTCATCTCCATAATAAAGAAAAAGGACAGGAAAGAAGTCGCTGCTGAGTGGGAGTGGTGGGACAACGCAGGCTCAAGCACGTAAACAATACACTCGCCTTGCGCGAGATCTAATTTGCTTATTGATAAACAAATTTATGATCTCATATCCTTACAAAGTCGATGATAGATTATATTTTTTGTTATTTAATCCAAAAAATGTAAAAAGATTACACTATCAACTTAAAATTGAGAAATATAAGATTTTACTGCTTTGCTCTTTCACCATTTCATACTGGGATTTAAGAGTTCGGCTCAGCACAACTTTAAGACCACTTAAGACATAAGCACAATTCTAAGCAGAAGGCTTAGACGAGCTCTGAGAATCTTTGTTAATACGGCCCCAGGGCTACACGTGGCACTCCCTGTATAGACCTATATCCACCTATCATCCCTATCCTATCGTGCTCAGGGTTCCTTTAATCCTACCAGAGGGAGTTCCGTTGGTATTTAAGGTAAATTCAAAGCAAGGGCCACTAAGGGAGTTCTGTTATTCTTAAATGTAAATTTAAAGCAAGGGTCACCGAGGGAGTTCGTTGTTCCTCAAAATAAATTCAGAGCAATGTCCACGCAACAAAGGGATTCATGTCAGTGGAAGCATTAGGGTCATTGTTCTGAAATGTCTCCGCGCCTCATCTCGACTACTATCAAAGATTCTAGTGAAAGCTGTTAGGATTTTCAAGGGTGTTCTGATGATTCTGTCGATAATTTAACAAGGATTCTGCACTATCACAGTAGGAAGAACACTTGAGAAAATTGACAACCGATCAGACATCTGTCTAGCCTTTGAACACTGTCCGCATGAGAGAAAAGATCGCTGAAGGACATAAGACTATGACACAGGGTTGTATTCTGAAGCATTCCACTTTATACTTTCAAAAGGCTTTAGTTGAAGTGACACTGGTTTATATATATATATATATATATATATATATATATATATATATATATATATATATATATATATATATATATATATATATATATATATATATATATATATATATATATATATATACCACCCTGCACTTTTCCACGTCTTTTCATAGACGTCCAACCCTTCAGGAGGTAAACATATCACGCGGGGAAGCCACAGAACGCCTGACTTCTGATCTTTCTAAAATTTCTGATTGGGGCAGAGCAAACTTGGTATTGTTCAATGCCTCAAAAACTCAGTTCCTCCATCTATCAACTCGACACAACCTTCCAGACAACTATCCCCTCTTCTTCAATGACACTCAACTGTTCCCCTCTTCTACACTGAACATCCTCTGTCTGTCCTTTACTTATAATCTGAACTGGAAACTTCACATCTCATCTCTAGCTAAAACAGCTTCTATGAAGTTAGGTGTTCAGAGACGTCTCCGCCAGTTTTTCTCACCCCCCCCCCCAGCTGCTAACTCTGTACAAGGGCCTTATCCGTCCATGTATGGAGTATGCTTCACATGTCTTGGGGGGTTCCACTCATACTGCTCTTCTAGACAGGGTGGAATCAAAAACTTTTCGTCTCATCAACTCCTCTCCCCTAACTGACTGTCTTCAGCCCCTCTCTCACCGCCGCAATGTTGCATATCTAGCTGTCTTCTACCGCTATTTTCATGCCAACTGCTCTTCTGATCTTGCTAACTGCATGCCTCCCCTCCTTCCGCGGCCTCGCTGCGCAAGACTTTCTTCTTTCTCTCACCCCTATTCTGTCCACCTCTCTAACGCAAGAGTTAACCAGTATTCTCAATCATTCATCCCTTTCTCTGGTAAACTCTGGAACTCCCTGCCTGCTTCTGTATTTCCACCTTCCTATGACTTGAATTCCTTCAAGAGGGAGGTTTCAAGACACTTATCCACCAATTTTTGACCACTGCTTTGACCCTTTTATGGGACTGGCATTTCAGTGGGCATTTTTTTTATTAGATTTTTGTTGCCCTTGGTCAGTATCCTTCCTACATAAAAAAAAAAATATATATATATATATATATATATATATATATATATATATATATATATATATATATATATATATATATATATATATATATATATATATATATATATATATATATATATATATATATATTTTTTTTTTTTTTTTTTTTTTTTTTTTTAATATATATATTCTATATATATATATATATATATATATATATATATATATATATATATATATATATATATATATATATATATATATATTTTTTTTTTTTTTTTATATAAAATATATATATATATATATATATATATATATTTTATATATGTATTTTATATATAAAATATATATATTTTATACATATATTTTATATATAAAATATATATTTTATATATTTTATATATATATATATATATATATATATATATATATATATATATATATATATATATATATATATATATATATATAATTTTTTTTTTTTTTTTTTTATTTCTACAGTATTAACCTAACCACTCTAAAGAACTCATCTCATCATCTCTGTGGCCCTTAAAAATAGTTGTGGTGAGAGAGCAGAGTGACTCACAATACGGTCCACAGACTCCTCAGCAGCGCCGGGCGGGACTGTAGTGGGTGTGGTCAGGGTGTATCATTAGGCCACACCCCCTCCTCGACTGCGTTACTAAAATATGTTGCTTTATACATGGCGCTGACGAGGAGGCGTGGCTTAATGATATGTTCTGATTGCACTCACTACATCAGAGGTTCTCAACCTTTTTAATCTTGTGTACCACTCGAAGTCTTTCAGTATTGGTCACGTACCCTTGCCCAGGATGCAGCACAGTGCAATCAGAACACAGCACGAGTCCAGGAACTCATCAGTAAATAGTAACAAATATGTCCATAATAACAAATATGCCCACGACTTTATCGGTGTGTGATGACAAAAACTGCTCATAAATCTATCGGTCTATAAAATCTGTCACATACCCACAAAAATTCCTCACACACCACATGGGATACGCGCACCTCAGGCTGAGAACCCGCGCACTGCACTCTGTAGCCGGGCAGCCCTGAGCGTCACCACCGTCTTTGTTAATTTGGTGCTGAGACGTGATTGGCAAGGAGGCTGAGGACGCACGCATGCATACACACACACACACACACACACACACACACACACACACACACACACACACACACACACACACACACACACACACACACACACACACACACACACGGCACTTAGGGGGATCGGGCACTTTATAACCAACATTAAACCCTCCTTTATTTTGATATCCTTCATTTGCGAAGTACTTGGCGCCATGAAACTAAATTATAAAGTTTGATGGGAAGTATTTTTGACCTTGATAAAATTAGAAGGAATTACTATCTCTCTATAATTTCTTTAATCGTGCGGCAAGAAATATTATCACCGCCATGAACCCCATTAAATATTCCCGCTGAATAAATCAGAGAAAATTAGTGATCGGTAAAAGTGATGAAATTTTGAGGAATGCGCGCCGCGCACATATTATTTTGACTAAATTTATTTATTTTTTTTTTATTTATTTTTTTTTTATGTGAAAGGAACACTGGCCGAGGCCAACAAAAGAGCGAAAAGACGGTCCAATGAGGTGCCAGTCCCAGAAGAGATGTCAAAGGGATCATCGAAAATTAGAGGACAAGTTTCTTGAACCCTCCCTCTTGAAAAAGTTCAAGCCATAGGAAGGAGGAAATACAGAAGCAGGCTGGGAGCTCCAGAGTTTACTAGGAAAAAAAAAAAAAAAAGAATGAGGATACCGGTTAACTCGTGCATTAGAGAGATGAACAGAAAAAAAGTAGGGAGTCTTGTACAGCAAGTCCGCGAGAGGAGGAGAGACAGTTATCAAGATCAGAAGAGTAGTTAGTGTGAAAATGGCGGTAGAAGATAGCAAGAGATGCAACAGTGCGGCGATGAGAGAGACTGAAGACAGTCAGTTAGATGTGAATGAAACATGGAACTCCCTTTCCTCTTTTTTTTTTTTTTTTTTTTTTTTTTTTAAGATCTTTTTTTGAAGATCTATTAACTTCTCTGATCGCAATTAATTTTGTTCCATTACGTGCACGGTTCTGTCATGAAGGCAGCGGTGTGTACAGCTCTGTTACTCCTAAACAGGCTCGAGTTGGAAGTGGTTTTTGGTTCTAATGTATGTTAACAAGTTTGGCAAATTTTCTGCACCCAGTTGGTGAAAATAAATAAATATATAAATGAATATAAGTGAAGATATAAATCAAATTAGGTAAGCAAATAAATAAATGAATAAGTCCTGATGAGAGAACAAAATTTCAAAGTGCGGGATATGAAATAAGGAGACGACAGTGACAAACTATTCGACCACAATAATGCGTGAGGCCGCCTCGCTAACTTGTCCGTCTGTGGAGTAATGGAAGAAAGCAAGTAAAGGTTTGATGGTTCTGTGCTTTGGTATGATTAAGTGAACAAATGTGCGTCAAGACACCATTGTAAACCCGAGATTAAGGCAAGAAGCTGTGTTTTTATGAGCTAGACAAGGACACACACACACACACCGCTTAGTGTAGGTGGTAAGCACACTTGGCTCATAACCAAGAAGGCCCGGGTTCGAATCCCGGGCGCGGCGAGGCAAATGGGCGAGCCTCTTAATGTGTGGCCCCAGTTCACCTAGCAGCAAGTAGGTATGGGATGTAACCCGAAGGAGTGTGGCATCGCTGTCCCGGTGTGTGGTGTGTGAGTGGTCTCAGACCTACCCAAAGATCGGTCACTATGAGCTCTGAGCTTTCCGTAGGATAACGGCTGGCTGGGTGACCGTAGGTGAATCACACACACACACACACACACACACGCGCGCGCGCGTGCGCCGTCAGCAACACTTGCCAAGGCCAGTATTCCTGAAACGCTTTGCTCTCTTACCACGACTGTTTTCAAAAGCCACAGGGATGAGTATACGAACTTTAAGACCGTTTCTCTTGTTAATAATCTACAAATCTTGTTAATCTGTCACTAAAACCATAAAAACACTCTTAAAAATCCGTCCCACTTTAAGCACAGGCTCTTTTTAAATGTAGTAGAGTTGCGGCCAGAAGTGTTTCAGAATATGGTCCTTGTAATGGTGAGGTGGTGTAATCTGCCACCAAGACCCCAGATAAAGTTTCAAGCTTGTCTCACTCCGGCCCGCCCCGCCCTGCCCCCCATCCCCTCGCCAGTGCCAAGGTCATATCAGTGTCCCCGCCCGAAGGTCACCGTGTTAAGAGGCCGGAGTCGTTATCAGGCGTGTGGGGCTGATAAGAACACCATCACGTCAGCCCTTTCTTGACGCGTCATTGTTGTTAGTGTTGTTGTTATTGGTAGTGGTGGTGGTGGTGGTGGTGGTGGTTTTGGAGGTGGTGGTAGTGGTGGTGGTCGTGATGATGGTGCTATTGTTGTTGCTGTTGTAAATAAATTATTATTTATCATTATTATTATTATTATTATTATTATTATTATCACTTAATGATCATCAGGCTTTGGATCATTATACAGTTTTCACTACTTGTGTACATATTTGCATGCATATCCTACCAGTTTTAAGTGTATAAGTATCCTGAGCCTATAATGATTCTGGCGTGAATGGCGGCGGGCGAGGCGTGGGATACTGGCGTGGTTGGCGCGGGACTAGCGCCGCCTGCCAAACCAGCTCGGCAAGGATAGCCAGGCTGCGGGGTGTGGGCAGCCTTGGCTTCTATTCCTTCCTATTAGGATTGCCTATCGTGGTGACGTCATCCGGCTCCTCTGCGGCTATTTTTAGTACTGGTGGTGGCACAAGACTTTAGTGCCCCTCTTACATAAAAAACAGTAGTAGTGATGGTAGAAGTACTAGTAGTAGCAACAGCACTAGTGGATGTAGTAGTAGTAGTAATAATCAGTGACAGAAGAAATCTTGGTAGAAATATAATATTTAGTCGGAGTAGTATTAATAGGAGGAGGTGGTGTTGGTGGTGGAAGTGGAGGTGGAGGTCAAATTGGAGGAAGAGGAAGAGGAGGGACATTTTACCATGGGAACCTTGAAGTTTGGGATCCTCTCTCTCTCTCTCTCTCTCTCTCTCTCTCTCTCTCTCTCTCTCTCTCTCTCTCTCTCTCTCTCTCTCTCTCTCTCTCTCTCTCTCTGACTGCTACATTCACCTCCACGCGACATGTCGATGTGCTGTGTATGTCGTGGCGGTAATGGAATCTTCTTGAAGTGACCCAGCAGCAGACACAGGGAACCGTGAGCCTACAGTGTGTCTAGCGAGCCTTGCCTGGTGGGTGTTGCAATCCTCTCTAGGAAGTGTGGTTATATACGTGGTCTGTCTGGTTATCGTGTGTCCTTCTTTCTTTATTGTATTCCTTATCAAATTGTGTGTGTGTGTGTGTGTGTGTGTGTGTGTGTGTGTCCTTTATTGAAGGTCTGTGATATATTACTTTGTTTATTATTTTGTCTTTTTTTTTTTTGCTTTTTTTTATTCTGCCGTTGTTGTTTGTGGATTATTTTTTCATTGTTTTGTTTTGTTTTGTTTTCTTCTCCTGCTCTTGTTGTTTGCCTGTTACCATTCTTTGTATCGATTGGTTTGGCCTTTCAGTGGGAGTTTATTCATTCTAGCTTTCTTTCTTTATTTATTTAGTGCGTGCGTGCGTGCGTGCGTGCGTGCGTGCGTGCGTGCGTGCGCGCGCGCTCTGAAGTGGAATAATTTAAGCCACGGAAGTTACAAAAGAGTAATAATAAAGATTGTAGCTCATTTATCTCCTGCATGGTCTGCAAGCTGTAGCATCGCTTAGTCACACAACCAACAAGTGTCAGCGTCACACATCCCCAGCGAAAATGTGCCACTGACCTACCCATATCATTAGCCTTGAGAGCCTGGCAGTGAGGGACTTTTTTTGCCTTGCTCGAGAGGATGGCGTGAGATGCGAGTAATGGCTTCAATGTTGCCACTTATGTTCATTATTGCCACATATGTTCTCTGTGGTCCGTATTCAGAATATCTGCGCTCTCACCACAACTGTTTTCAAAGGCCACAGAGATGACTAACTGGGTTCTCATCAGCGTTTATCCCGTTAATAATGTAGAAATCTTGTTGATCTCTCAATAGAACACCTCTCAATAAAAACATCCCTAAAAACTCGTGTTACTTCAACTAAAGCCATTTGACAGTAGTGAGGGTGCGGGCAAAAGTGTTTCAGAATATGGTCCTCAGTCTCAGTGGTGATCAAGAGAACAGGCTTTGGAAATACTAAGCAGAGTGGTGTGTGAGGTGTGCAGCTTAGCCGGGTAATCTCAGCCTCACGTAACCAGTTCTTTGATATCGCGCATTATCAGTAATCACCGTCACGTCACCATCAGTAATCTGAGTCAAGCTTGGAAAAAAAAAGTTAACGGTGCTTTTTTTACGTGTTTTTGTTTTTATTTATATTCTGGTATGTTTAACACTTTTCTGGTAATCTTTGTCGTAACTCTTTTTTTTATTATTATTTCTGGAACTGTTTTAGTAGCAAAGTAATTATTCTTATTGTCTGAGAGAGAGAGAGAGAGAGAGAGAGAGAGAGAGAGAGAGAGAGAGAGAGAGAGAGAGAGACGCATACAAATAGAAACCGACAGTTGAAGTGAGCATATTAACCACATACACACACACATACACATAGACGTCAAACTGTTCTGAGCAAAATGATAAGTTTTACCATTTTTTTTTTTTGTAATATTATCACTAAGGTCATGCCATATCTCTCTCTCTCCACCCTGATTTAAACTGAGAAAACATGCTTTTACTAAGTTTGACGGGTGCTGTCTTCATATCAACGAGCTGTGTGTATGTTTTGTCTAGTAATATTCTCGGTCTGGAAGTATCTAGCTTCGTACGATTTCAAGTTGGAATAGACTGATGTGATATGTTTCAAGAAGCCACCCAGATTTGAAAGGTTGATATGAACTTTAGTCAGTCCTGCAGAAAATACAAAAAATATAAAACAGGGAAGCACACCCCTTGGTAACACTTGCCCTGATTGGCGAGTGTTGCATGGCTCAATTTTTTTTGCAATGAACATTTTTTTTTTTTATGAATTTACCAAATATTTTTTTTCTTAGTGAATATCTACAGTCCGCGTTGATTCAAGTGCCGGAGTGAAGCTGAGTAGCTGCCAGAGATAATGGATTAATCAATAGGTGAGTTATGAATTTATTTTCCTTTTATCTAAGTGAATGAAGGTTTATGGCTTATGGTGACGCAAGTGCTGGAATTGAGCCCAGAATAACTTGCAATAATGGGTTAATCAGTCCGTGAAAAGTGAATCTACTCTGAAAATAAATCGTGCAAATAATAGATAAACTCCTTCACTGCGATGAGCAACAATTAAAAGCACTAAAAGCAATGTGTGAAGTCTTTATAAACAAATACAACAAAGGAGGACATTAAAAAAAAGATAGATTTTACAGTTTCCAGCCTGTATAATGTTTGGAAGTGGCTGTAGAAGAAGAAGGAACGATTCAGAGTGGCTAATGGTTAAAGAAGGATGTGGCAATTGGTAGTAAAAGGGTTAATGAACAACTGAAAGGCTCATTATCATCCCATCTCTGGCGTGATAATGGCAGTAAATAGTGGAAATAATAAATCAGTGAATAGCTGAAAAGTTAGTTAATTATCGTTTGCTGGCCTTGCGGTAATTAAGCTTAGAGTAAATGATTAAAAATAATTAACTAATAGCTGAACTATATAATGTTTGTTATTTACGCGAAGCAAGTGCTGAATTAACATCTTGCCCAGACATTAATACAAGATCAAACAAATGAAGTAAAGACATAATCTCTTTTTTATTTTTTATTTAGTAACAAACTTAGTTTCACTCAGCCGGTAGTTAATATTGTACTTCAACGTTCCGGCGCTTTCTTAACAGTTTTTTTTTTTTTTTTTTTTTTTTTTTTTTTTTTTTTTTTACCATGCTGCAGAAGTTAATGGAGTGATTCTAGTGATAGTTTAGCCAAAAGAATCTGCAGCGCTAATAAAGAAACCAGCGTGAGCACCCGACTAATCAGCTGTCTGCATGGCCTCTGAAATAGTACTTTTGAGATCCCGAAGTGATCAAGAATACGACCAAGTGCAGGACAAGGAATAGAGGCGTGATGTATCGCGGAAGAGTATGTGTCTGCAACACTACTAGAGAAAACACCGTGAGGACCCGACTTTTCATCTCTGTGGGCTTTGAGAGTAATTATGAGAAGCCGTGTTTAAGAATAAGGGGCTTTAGTGCGACAGCAAAAGAGTAGCGTAAAGAGTCATGCAAAAGGGTAAATCTGTAGCAATAATTGAGAAAGCACTGAGAATCGGATTAATCATCTGTGTGGCCTCTGAAAACGGTCTTTTATAAGAGCACGAATTGTTAAAAGTGCGGGCCTTTAGTGCGAAAGAGGCGTGAAGTATCGTGCAAGAGAGTAAGAGCTAACGTACTTTGTGAGGCGTGGGCACAGTCTTGCAGGGCCTGGAAGTGTGAGGGAAGGCGCCGCCAGGACAACTCTTTATAGGCGACCCTCGTTCGGCTTGACCCTCGCTTCCCGGGATGTTAAATGCTAGATTATTCAACATGTTGTTCAAAGAGTTAATGAAACCGATACTTCCCTGGGCTGAGGTGCTGCTGAGGGTAACAGTGCAGGGGGTGTATGTGTGCAGGTGACAATGAAGGAATGGGATGCAGGTACAGGGTTTTGTTATGTAGTTATTAGTCAGGGAAAGTTTAGTGCACGTACGCGTTGCCCTCTTGTCTGTGTTTCTCCCTCGCAATGCGCATTAAGGCCAGATTTCCGCTTGTCACTTCCCACTTCACACGCGCACCGAGACTGACAGGAATAAACGCTACGCGCACATACACATGCACACACACACACACACACACACACACACATACATAAGTTGGTACAGAGCTAAATAAAAGGGAAAATAATTAAATACACGAGTTAAATTTCGCCACTCAATTTACAGATAGGAGACTCAAGGGCCGCTCAAATTCCAAATCAGCCACCATGTTGGATACGGGTGCCAGTGAGGGTTTTTTTTTTTTTTTTTTTTTTTTTGTGTGTGTGTGTGTGTGTGTGTGTGTGTGTGTGTGTGTGTGTGTGTGTGTGTGTGTGTGTGTGTGTGTGTGTGTGGCGATATTAATGGCTACACGGGTGACGCGCGCTCCACATACACATCTCGTATTGTTATTGTGGGTTGGTGGTTTCCTGTGTCGCTGGTTGTGTTGCACTGCGGCCTGTGTGTGGCGGGCCCGCCGGCCATGTGCTCGTCACGTGATGGGAATTTCCAAATGCCACTGACTCTTCTGCTGCCGCCGCCAGTGCCACCTTATCTCTGCTTTATGTAACTTTTCCAAATGCCAAGTGTCTGTTACTGGGCCAGTGTGTGTGTGTGTGTGTGTGTGTGTGTGTGTGTGTGTGTGTGTGTGTGTGATAACATATAAGAACCACTACATTTTTTTTTTTTTTGCTCAGTTCGTGTTATTATTGCTATAACTATTACTTCTGTTGCTGCTTTTGCTACTACTACTACTACTACTACTACTACTACTACTACTGATAATAATAATAATAATAATAATAATAATAATAATAATGATAATACTGTTGTATTTTGTTGGTACTGTGACGGAATCCTCATCATCAGTATTTACTTTTTTTTTTTTTTCTTTATGTAGGAGGGACACGATTATTCCGCATATCAAAGGACTCTTCCCAGCCATGTCGACTCGTCACCCTCAGCTGTAGAAACCATTGTGTGTGTGTGTGTGTGTGTGTGTGTGTGTGTGTGTGTGTGTGTGTGTGTGTGTGTGTTATTCTTGCTGTTCCTTTGTAATTGCGATACTACAAGCTGCTGCTGCTGCTGCTGCTGCTGCTGCTGCTACTGTTGTTGCTACTACTACTACTACTACTACTAATAATAATAATAATAATAATAATTATTATTATTATTATTATTATTATTATTATAATACTTCGCCTGAACACTGCTGCTTCTCTACTACTACTACTACTAATACTAATACTTATACTACTTCTACTAATATTAATACTGCGTCTGAACACCACCGCCACCACCACCACCACCACCCACCACTAGGAGTATAGAATCACTTAAGAAAAATTCTAAGATACGAAATGCTCAAAAAGTCGGAAGGTTGTCGAATGGTGAGATTATGTCTTGGTTTATTGAAATGAGCGTAACCCACATAACAGGAAGGCAATTCATTTATATCATGAGCTGCTCTCGTGTTTATGACTATATTCTGAAACATTTCTGGCTGCACCCCCATTACTCTCAAAAGGCTCTAGGTGAAGTGACACGTGCTTTTATTTATTTATTTATTTTTTTTTTTTTTTGTTTCTAGTGACGGATAACAAAATTTCTACATTACTGAAAGGAGAAACAGTCTTGAGAACCCGGTTAATCATCTCTGTGGCCTTTGAAAATAGCCATGGTGAGAGAGCAAAGCGTTTCTTAATACGAACCTTAAGTTATTGATGTATATATGATTTATGTCTCATGCATCTGCTTTATGGTTATGCTGAGTGATAATAACACAGTCACTCACGTCTTTTGCTTTTTGCATCAATCCTCCGTCTTAACTCGCTCAGTACTACAGGCAGCCTCCAAACTTTATAGCATCATCCATTACTCATAAAGAATATCGTATAATTGTTATGTTCACTAGTCGAGTAATAAGAAACACTCACGGCTCCTTTGTCTTGCATCATTTACCAGTCTTAACTCACTCAGTATAACAAGTAGCTTCCAAACTTCATACTGTCATCTATTAGTCATGAAACAATAACATGTGTTTGCATGCCCAGTGATCGAGTAACAGCGCATTCACTTCTTCTTTGTCCACCATCTTTCCTGAGTCTTAACTCAGTACTACAGGCAGCTTTCAAACTTCATGCTGTCATCAATTCGTCATGAAAGAATAGCATATAATCGTGTTCGATGAGTAACGAGACGGATCTGCCAAGCAGGAGAAAGAGAAGAAGACCTAAAAGAAGGATTATGGATGAAATGAAAGAGGACATGCATAGACCGTATTCTAAAACATTTCTGCGTCTCATCTGCACTACTTTCAAAAGGCTCTAGGCACGGACGGGTTCTTAAGTGTGTTTATACGATTCTGGTGACATGAACAAGATTTCACATTATGTAAAAGAGAAACACCCTTGGGAACACAGCTAATCATCTCTCTGACCTTTAAAATAGTCGTGGTGAGAGACCATAGTTTCTGAATACGGGTCTGAGAAAGGCGTTGAAGACCGAGCGCGTTAGAGCAAGTTGATCCGCTGTGGGGACACCTGACTGGAGCAGCCGAAGGAAGAGTAACTGCTAGGTGATTACTTAACTTGTAACCTTGGCTGTACAGTGTGTCTAGGGACACCGAGAGTAACGAATAGGAAGTATTAAGAAGAGCAGGCACTAAAAGATCTTTGCTGAAGAATATAAGGGGGAGGCAATTAAAATTCGTTGGTCATGTCTTAAAGAAAAAAAAATGCGGTTTGGAAAGAGAACGTTTGCTAGAAAGAGTAGATGGAAGAAGATTGATTGATTGATTGATATACATTGGCTTTGTAAAGATGTGCAGTTTTGGATCTTGCGTGAGCTGTACAGCCAGATCCAGTGTGCTGGAGCTCTTAAGAGATGTGATAGAGTTCGTAGTGATGCAGTGTCTGTCTAAGGAACATAAATTACATTCGTATTACCTTCCACAAACAATAGTTAGATACATTAACTATAATATGAGAAAGATAGGATCAAGTATTTGGGTGTTGTACTGGAAGAGCTCGGAGTGGAATGGACAGTGAAGGATCTGGTCAAACTTAGCACACGAAAGAGGGAGATGGAGATAGGAGGAGGTTAGAAAGAGAATGTTTGCTGGGAAGAGTGGATGGAAGAGCATGAGAAAGACAGGATCAGGTGTTTAGATGGACACTGGAACAGCTTGGATGGGGATGGATAGTGGAGGATCTGGTGAGGCTAGAAGACGAGAGGGAGATAGAGATGCATGGCCGCTAAAGTCACCAGACACTCAGGTACAGTAAAAGTGACGATATCTTATCACCGGGACTAGTGCAGGAATGTCTTATTTTTCTTCCTCATCCCTCCCAGCCACGCTTGATAACGGTAAATACAACTTCGTCGCCTCGCTCCTGCCAAGCCTTCATACTGAGTGTTTTTTGTGCACAGTGGAATCCTTGTTTTGCTCAAATGTTCGGGCAAAGTGTTGCTGTGTTTTGAAGTCTGGGGAAAAACAAATCGAAATTCCTGGTTTTGAGTTGTTACTTCAAATAGAGGATTACAGCTGCTACTGCTGCTGCTGCTGCTGCTGCTGCTGCTGCACTAGGGCAGAGCAGTACGCCATTCTTGAGGCTTTACATATTGTTGCTCCTCTTCATAAAGATGCATATTTCTTTGTTGATAGTGAGGCTGCCTTGCATGCACGCCAGTCTGCCTCTCCCACTGAGTGTAATGTAGTAAATAAGTGTGTTGATCTCACCCACACTCTGGAGGACACTGGAGCGACAGTCCACTTCACCTGGGTACCTTCTCATGTGGGCATCCAGGTTAATGACAAGGCAGACAGCCCTGCCCAGCGTGTCCCTTAGGACGACACAGTGGACCCTGGCTTAGAGTACACCATCACTTGTTTAAGAATAAAGTTAAGTACTATGTAAATAGTATTATAAGTGCTCAGTTGGCGAAATGGCTACCACAATGACAGTCCCAGCAGTCTCCACTGTGCGAGTGTCTCCCAGAGCAGTGATTACACTCATGGTAAACACATGTCTCACGACGTGGTGGCAATACGGCTCAGGCTGGATTGTAAGTATTTGTGGGAGGTTAGTAATGCCCCTGGGTATGTGCTGTACTGTATGTCCTGCAACAAGGGGCCACACATTGCATCACCATGTCATAGAGTGTTCACTCATTACTAAATTTAGGCCACAGGGCCAGCAGGACCTGCCTGCTCTTGTCTCTTGGTTTCTCAACTCTGCCACACTTACGGATAATCTTTGGAGAGAATATCCAAAGTTTGCCCCTAGGTGGTAAAGCAGTGTGCATGTGTCTTGCTCCGACTTTCATTTGCTAGTTCATCCGGCTGTGACATATGTATGTCTAATTTTTATTTCTATAACTTTTAAAAGTTTTGAAAGTGCAAATTTCTTCCTGCAAATAAAAGGTGTAACACGAATTTCTGTGCATATTACCAGAAGTGAAAGTGCAGATTATTCTAAATGGAAAATGGTCTATGCACATATGCATTTGGAAGCGTTGTTTAACTGTAATAGGAAATTCAAGTGTGACCTGGCGACAGACTACGGCCGGGCCGGGCGGGTACCCAGGGTATCCATGGTGGATGTTTGGACCTGAATGTCCATTGGTAAAATTGTGAATAATTCAGTCACCAGTTCCACAAGTTTTTGGGCTTTACATGTGATTTACCGATAAACAATACACAATGGATATGGATATAATAAACGACAAATAAAATAATAGGCTGCATGGCACCATGCCTGCTGAGTGCCCGAACAGGGAGTGGAAAGAAGCGAAGCTAGCAGCAAATCAGCCCATTCAATTTCCCAGTGTGAATGGAAATGTGTCAATCTGACTCAGTCAAATGACTCTGATGACTCAACTCGACTCGTTTGGTGTGCATGCGCCTCCACACCAAAAAAATGAATCTGGCTGCCTCATGATTCGACTCGACGCGACTCGACATGACTCAACTCGACTCGACTCCCTGGTGTTCCTGCAAAATTACTTAAAAAATCATGTTTCCTTGACTGTTGAGTCATGTCGAGTCAAGACTCTGTGACTCGACTTGACTCGACTCGACTCGACTCGTTTGGCGTGAAAAGACTTTTCCTTCGAGACAGTGACAGTGACTACGTTCAGACTCAATTGCATAACTTAGTGTAATGTGGAGTGTGTGGACATGGTGTTTCTCTGCAATGGTTACCCGCCCAGCCCAGCCTTTCAATCTGTCGCCTGGCCACACTTAAATTTCATACTACGGCTTAACAAGCAGTGGCAGAACTTTTGGGGGTGGCGGTAGGGTGCACGTGGCCCTCCCCCCACCTCCCTTTTTTGGCCTGTATCCCCCGGGTGTCTCAACATTTCAAGGCGGTGTGCTCTCTTTGAATAACTAGACAAATTGATAGCATACCCACAGGTAAAAAAAGAAAAATAATAATAATAATAATAATAATAATAATAATAATGTTGAAAAAAAAAACATACTCATGAATGGTCTGTAATAAAATGATGATGCAAAAAATGTTGGTAAGGTAACAGACATTTAACTAACACCTATTTGATATAAGATTAACGTAAACATAGCATGGTTGTTGTTTAATTATAATCCGAAGTCGAAACTATAGTCCGAACGTTTGTATTCTGTAGTGGAGTAATGATGTGTGAGCTCAAGGACTCTGTAGTATACAGAGTCCTTTGTGAGATGAAAAAAAAAAAAAAAATGATACGCGAAAAAAAAGTTCGACTCGAAAAAAAAAAAAAAAAAGTGCTACGCGTACGAGCACAACAGTTGTGGCAAGATTGTAAGTGTGATCTTGGTTGTCTTTCTTACACTGTAGTTCTTATTATGGTCATCAGTATGGTATTGTTTGGTATAACGGTTATAATATTACTAATGCTCTATGTTGTGACAGTGAGAAACTTGGTTGCTCCTTCCCAAGCTTTATTCAACTCAAACATAAGTAGTCCTGAAAGAAAATAGTAACTCATAAGACAATAGTATGAAAATAAAGCAGTAATATAGAACGCCACAGAACGCTTGACTTCTGATCTTTCTAAAATTTCTGATTGGGGCAGAGCAAACCTGATATTGTTCAATGCCTCAAAAACTCAATTCCTCCATCTATCAACTTGACACAACCTTCCAGACAACTATCCCCTCTTCTTCAATGACACTCAACTGTCCTGCTCTTCTACACTGAACATCCTCGGTCTGTCCTTTACTTATAATCTGAACTGGAAACTTCACATATCATCTCTAGCTAAAACAGCTTCTGTGAAGTTAGGCGCTCTGAGACGTCTCCGCCAGTTTTTCTCACCCCCCCAGCTGCTAACTCTGTACAAGGGCCTTATCCGTCCATGTATGGAGTATGCTTCACATGTCTGGGGGGGTTCCACTCATACTGCTCTTCTAGACGGTGGAATCAAAAGCTTTTCGTCTCATCAACTCCTGTCCTCTAACTGACTGTCTTCAGCCTCTCTCTCATCGCCGCAATGTTGCATATCTAGCTGTCTTCTACCGCTATTTTCATGCTAACTGCTCTTCTGATCTTGCTAACTGCATGCCTCCCCTCCTCCCGCGGCCTCGCTGCACAAGACTTTCTTCTTTCTCTCATCCCTATTCTGTCCACCTCTCTAACGCAAGAGTTAACCAGTATTCTCAATCATTCATCCCTTTCTCTGGTAAACTCTGGAACTCCCTGCCTGCTTCTGTATTTCCACCTTCCTATGACTTGAATTCCTTCAAGAGGGAGGTTTCAAGACACTTATCCATCAATTTTTGACTATCGCTTTGGACCCTTTTATGGGACTGGCATTTCAGTGAGCATTTTGTTTTTATTGGATTTTTGTTGCCCTTGGTCAGTGTCCCTCCTACATAAAAAAAAAAATCAATCATGACAATGATTTGTATTATGTTATATGTCTATAGACATATAACATAATACAGATAATAGACACAAAACGATATAAGGGCATGGTATATAATTCCTACACAAAGAGATAATGAAGGTAGCTTACATAGCATCTTGCCTCCACAGATCTGCCACCCAGGATGTAAGCAAAGTATGACAATGTACCCGACAAATGTACACATGACAAACCAGTATTATAACACTCGATTAGTTAGAAGCTCCTAATTTAGCGTCATGGTTATACTGAATCCCATGCACGTGTGTAACTAGTGGGTATTGGACCTGGTTAAGTGGGATTTTTGGTATGTTTAGGACAAGAATATAATTATGCTCTTAACGCTATGACAAGAATATTATGTCCGTGAGTGATAAAATGAGCGTACGACTCGCCAAAATGAGGATGTACTGTGGGTGGTAGGGTACTGTACGACTGTTAAAAAGAGGAGAGATGCTCCTGTTTCTTCACCACAATGGTAGATAATTCTCCCGTTGAATGTTGAATGCTAATAGATTTTGTGGATCATAGAGCTCCCGTTGTCATTAATTAAACAATAAAGGTTTGCTCTATCATAAATACATTTCTTTCTTTAATCCAAATAGTGATTATATTTTGTTTCTTTTGATATTCTGGCATTTCAAGCTAATTGTTGACTTACTTTGCAATTAATATTAGTTGCGAGGAATATCCGGCCGGATAATAAATACCGGATAACAGTCACTATCTGGCCGCCTATTCGGTGCACCCCTAATTGTTACACGCCTTGGGTTGTAATTAAGACTGTTTCAAAAATCTACTGAGATTATTAGTTTAACTTCCATTTTTTTTTTTTTTTTTCCATTTCAGTATGCAGAATCCTTGTTAATTAATCAATATCATAAAAAAACACTCTTGAAAATCCTCAGTAACCTCCACTACACAGAGGTTGTTAGTTGTCGAGGTGAGACACGAATCATTGACACATCGCATCGAATTCATGTTTTGCGCTAATGGGCGTAGTTCATTCCATTCACTGTTTTCTATGACGCTTTATCACCTTTTACGACAATGATACAATTTTATAAAGAACGCTGTTACTGGCACGCAGTCTCAAGTACTAGTTTTGAAATGGATGAACAATGCACCATTATGCACACTCTACTCAGAAATACTCGTACACGTACACCAAGAAGGCGCCAGTCATTTCAAGTGTCATGCTTTCCAGTCTTAACTTTCATACAATAAGCATGCATTTTCTTTTCTACAGTAAATTATGATGGCCTTTATTTACCAAAAATTACTTCAACACTCTGTGAAGCTTTTATTATATACGTAACACTAAATTCTCAACATGCTCAGCCGATGAAATTCTAGAAATACAGGACAGGGTAGCCCATAAGTTTGGACACGTCAGGTAATGAAAAAGAAATAAATAAAATAAATGAGTTAATAAAGTAAAATGGAAAAAATAAATAAATAAAAGTAAATTTGTTCCCCAGCGAGGCGGCCACTGATTAATAGCGAGCGTGTCCAGTACAAACGAATCAAAAGTCTCGCTGACGTGTTTCCACTGCACAACTGGGGCGTGATCACTGTTCCATGGAGCTGCTGAACACGCCCTTATTAAGCATCGCCTCAAAGAACTTAACATTATCACAAAGAAAAGGCTTTAATTTCTCTTTAGGATGCTTCGGAACAATCTGCTGTAATCATGCGCTCACACACTTGATTTGACTTCTGAAGAGAAATCTTGAAATAACGCAAGCAGTGGAGAAAGTTCCACTGCACTTCATTATTATTTTTTTACAGAAATCTTTATTAATTTTATCTTATTTTGCTAGTATGAAAACTGATAAACCTTGAATTCGTTTGTAGTAAAATATATACAATTAAAGTACATCTTATTTATCATCCACCGTTACTAATTGTAGGGAAAATCACACTTGTTTCCTCCAACAACTCATTTATTTTTCAGAGTAACAGCAACAAATGGAGGCGGGAGGCGGAGGTGGTAAGGTGATGAGTGCTCACGCCTGATCGCCGCCTTTCTCACCTGCTCCTCCCTCCTCACCTATGCAGCCCCTGCCGACCCGTAACAACCCCAAACCACTAGTGGCAATAAGGCAATTAATTATCAGTACCTCAACTACACCTCCCCCCTATACTAACGTATCTCACTGACCTTTGAAACATGAAAAAAAAAAAAATCAAAATAGAAAAATAGTCTCATTCACAGCAGAATCGAACAACAGGCCTTCTTTCCCGTCCGGACCTCGGCAGCGCTCTCTCCGCTTTGGCTGGGCTCGCTCTCCGTGGCTTCATCTCAACCCTGAGTGGGTTCAGTAGGGTGACGCAGTCCGATGACCCACTCTTCTGTTTCTCCTTCCTTTTTCTCGTTTGTTTACATCCATCTTTCGTTGTCATCCTGGGGCGAAGGTCACGCACGTGCCTCGGAACTCCATCAACTTCAGCCGCTTGTGACAGTATGCCAGTAACTCACACACCGTCGCCCACATTGTAACGGGTGTAATTTTCTTGTCTGTAGCTTCTTTATGATGGTCCATGGGTATGCGCCGGAAATATATTGGAGGAGACAGCCAGGCAACAGCCAGGTTTAACCCCTTCAGTGCGGCAATCATTTCTCTCATGTTAATGTGTGCGTTTTTATCTGGTCGAATGTAACAGGCGTCTTCTACGATGTCATCATCCACCGCAGCTTCACTCGTGTTGTCTGTTTGGTGGGCAGCGCGGCAGCTGTCGTGCTTCTATGCTGCACGGTCTTGCTGCGTCCCTAATCTTTAAAACTGGTTATTAAGGGTTCAAGGGAACACGTTTTTTTTTTTTTTTTTTTTTACTTAATTTGTAATATTTACATATATTTACATTCAGACGAGCATATACGACTTCTGACAACAACGAAAAACTACGAAAATTGTTTCATCTCTCTCCAAATACATTCCATTAAATATCCCGAACACTTAATACTACACTTCCGATTCAAATGACATCACATATTTAATACTCAATGATAATTCACATCCTATACAAACCTCGCAATTAATATTCAATAAAGAAGCACATCCCCACATCTACCTAATCCCTCTCTGTCAATATATAACACCAGCATTTTATTCTGACTGCATTACAGCTGTCTGGCTCTACTTACTGGTACTGTGACAGGCGGCTTGCCCATCTTGACCCTCTCTGGTCTGACAGCTCTGTCTATCTTGTCTCTCTGTCTGCTTCTGTCTATTCCCGTCTCCTACACCTCATAATATACGCGTGATATTAGAGCGACCTTTTGCCCCAACAAGGCTTCTGTTGCTCTAAGATTTATTTTCCAAAACTTTGATCATACGGTTTATTTTCCTATGACTTTCAATAAGATTCATTTTCGAGTAACTATATTTTCTCATACTTTGATCATACGGTTCATTTTCCTATACTTTCCGTAAGATCCATTTTCAAGTAACAATATTTATCTTCCCATACTTTGATCATACAGTTTATTTTCCCTTAACTTTCAATAAGGTTCATTCTCAAGTAACTTTGGTAATCATATCTTGTAATCAGGAACAAGGAGGCGGCGTTTCCCATGTTGTGCCGGCTGTCCGTGCTGTCCACGTCATTTGCTTCCGGTGATCTCTGCTTCCCACGTACACTAATTTAGTGATGGTCACCTGGGTATCTCTTCTTGTAATCTGTTATCTATCAGGGTGGTGATAGCTTCTTGGTACCTGCTTTCGTGTTTATCATCTTTTCCCCTCATTTATTCTCTCTTTCTTACTTCCTTCTTCATTTTTTTTTCATTCTTGTTTCATTCTTCTTACGTGTTTTTTTTTACGACACAGCTTCACCCGTGTTGTCTGTTTGGTGGGCAGCGCATAAATTAATCGCATTGTCTTCATCGATTGTAGGTCAGTTCACATTTGCAACGCATGAGAACTGCACAGCAACTGACAGGATATTACTTATTATATGTACAGTGACAATAAATAAAATATTACGTCACTACACGTTTCACACTCCGTTTGTCTGTGAACCACAGCAGCACTACGGAATATTCACGAGCCGTCAGTCCTTTTACGAATACAGTATGTAGTCACAGTCACACCAAATCCCCTTTTGTCAGGAATTATGAACACACTACATTGTCTTTACTTCACTGCTTGTATGGGACCAACGATCCTAACGGACATATGCTACGGCGTAACACTGCGTGTTCGTGTTCATAAACTGTCTCGTCGAACTTCATACATACGTACATACGGACAGTGGGTGTCTCAGTCTTCGCTCCTGTGGTGGTGAGACGGGTAGCCAACAGCTGGCACGACCCCGCTCGCCTGGGCTGACAGGATGGGGGACGACGCCACTTCACACACACACACCCGCATGGACGGGTACACACCCTGTAACGCAGATCTGAGTTAGGGGAGAGTCCCCTCTGCACTAGTTTATTAACGTTTACTTTGTCCTACCTTTCTTTCGATGCAACAAGGTACTCCCGTATCCGATGTTATACCAGCACAGACTGCTCTTTCCGTACGTAGAGACTCCCCCTGACGTGTCTCCGTCCTGCCTCCCGAAAGAGGGGGGAGGGGGAAGTCGTCGTCATTATAGGACCTCTAAAGCCTTTGCGCTTGACTGCGGCAGCCTGATGGCGCTGCTCGGTGTAACAGGTGTAATGAACCCCCAATGCTGCACACGGTACAGTTTATTCTGAGTCCGGTCAAGCCTGTAATCGTATAAATTGAACACTTAGAACTATAAGCATAGTGACTGGTCTTGCCGTCACGTTTGCATCAATAGTTACGGCTACGTGTTACAAATGTCATTACGCTGTATCGACAGCATACTTAATCTGTTGCACACTTACGTATTGGGGGCGACAGGTGTAAAACACACAGGTGTGTGGTGGCGGCGATCTCCCTACAGCCGTTAGAAATGTCGTGAGCAACAACACTCGACTACCACAAAATATATCAAATATACTGCTGCAATGCACTGCAATAGTTAAGAAAGCACAAGTTAAATGAAAAATTTCTTTCTATGTAAAAGAGTAGCATAAATGTTACTCTTTTACATGGAAAGAACATGGCAACACTAACTAATGTCTATCAGACATAGTGATGCATTGCAGGAGATAACACACCAAGCTAGTTACCCTATACAAAAGATTTGCATAAAGATCATTACTATCTTAGAGAAAGCATATAAAGCACAGGGCAGCAACAAGACACTTACTCTTATGTATTAAGAGGATGCATGTGTAGGACTAGACAATACCAAGATCCAGTACCATGCGCAGCAGGAGAAAACATGCCACATGGCAGCATCAATACACTTGTGCAAAGCAAGAGAAACCAAGGTCAGTCATTCAGTGCAGAGCATACCACAACACTCAAGCACATCAACAGTGACACACATACTGTAGCATGCAAGCAGATAAATAGACAAACAAACAAACCAAACAAAAACTTTTAGCATCAAATTGTATGGGCATTGCTGTGACCTCACTGAACGTTTCCCTTTGTGTCTCACAACACAAGGGAGCAGCCTGCCCTCTAAAGACAACTCTCTTCCTTCACACAAAACTACAAGCACCCAATTACACACACACACACACCCTTCACTCAAAATTCAAAATTATCGTGGCGACTCCTACATCAGCCTCGGAGTCCCAGTCTGCGGACGGGACCACAAATGCCTCCAGGTCGGACTGCTCTTCTTGTATCGACCCTAAATATCTTGACACCCCCCCCTCAGCTTTTTCTTCATTAACATCTTCATTAACATTAACATCTTTTGAGTTTTCCACCATCTGGCTACGACTACAGAGTCACTCTCAAACTAAATTTATCTGTGCTGTGTACCTCTCACCTAATTCCTCTGACTATAAGAAATTCTTTGACTACTTAACTTCCAAAGTGGAGCATATTCTGACTCTCTTCCCTATTGTGGAGATCTACATTCTTGGAGACTTCAGTGTTCAGCTTTGGCTTTCCTCTCCCTTCACTGACCATCCTGGATGAACTAGCCTTCAACTTTGCTATCCTCCACGACCTAGAGAAATTGGTGCAACACCCTACTCGTGTTCCTAACTGTCTTAGAGATATGTCCAACATTCTTGACCTTTTCCTAACATATAATCCTTCTACTTATGCTGTTACCCTCTCTTCTCCGTTGAGCTCCTCCGATCACAATCTCATATCTGTATCTTGTCCTATCGCTTCAATCCCTCCTCAGGATCCCCATAAGCGGAGGGGCCTCTGGCGTTTTGCCTCTGGTAGTTGGTGGGACCTGAGGAGATATTTTGCTGATTTTCCTTGGAATGACTACTGCTTCAGTGTCAGAGACACGTCTCTTTGTGCCGAGCGCATAACAGAGATGATACTGTCTGTCATGGAGGCGTACATTCCTCACTCTTTTTCTCGACCTAAACCTTCCAAACCTTGGTTTAACACAGCCTGTTAAAGAAGTGGCCCGCAAAAGGTACTTGAGCCTTCCATCACCAGAATCTCATGCACTATATTTCTGCCGGGAACCGTGCCAAGTCTGTTCTCCAACTAGCCAAAATCTCCTTCACTAATAGAAAGGGAGTTAGATCTTTCAAGATCTAACTCCCCTCGTGATTTCTGGAATCTAGCCAAAACATCTCCAATAACTTTGCTTCTTCTTCTTTCCCTTCTTTATTTCAGCCAGATGGCACCACTGCTATAACATTTATCTCTAAAGCTGAACTCTTTGCACAACCTTTTCTAAAAGTTCTACCTTGGACGATTCAGGATTTGTTCCTCCCTCTCCTCCACCATCTGATTACGTCATACTACCTATTAAAATTCTTCACAATGGTGTTTTCCATGCCCTAGCTAGCCTAAATGCTCAGAACGCTTATGGACCTGATGGGGTCCCTCCTACTCTTCTCCGAAACTGCACTCCGTGCTTGCACCTTGTCTCGTCAAACTCTTTCAACTGTCTGTCAACATCTACCTTTCCTTCTTGCTGGAAGTTTGCCTACATTCAGCCTGTTCTTAAAAAGGGTGACCATTTTTCTTCCTCAAACTACCGTCATATTGCTTTAATTTCCTGCCTATCTAAAGTTGTTCAATCTATCAACGGGAAGATTCTTAAACATCTATCACTTCACAACCTTCCATCTGATCGCTAGTATGGGTTCCGTCAAGGCCGCTCTACTGATGATCTTCTGGCTGAGTCTTGGTCATCCTGTTTTAGAGATTTTGGTGAAACTTTTGTTCTTACCTTAGACATATCAAAAGCTTTTGACAGAGTCTGGCACGAAGCTTTGATTTCCAAACTACCCTCTCATGGCTTCTATCCTTCTCTCTGTAACTTCATCTCAAGTTTCCTTTCTGGCAGTACTATTGCTGCTGTGGTAGACGGTCACTGTTCTTCTCCAAAATCTATCAACAGTGGTGTTCCTCAGGGTTCTGTCCTGTCACACACTCTCTTCCTATTATTCATCATTGATCTTCAAAACCAAACTTCTTGCCCTATCCACTCCTACACTGATGATACCACCCTGTACTTTTCTGCGTCTTTTCATAGACGTCCAACCCTTCAAGAAATAAACAGTTCACGCAGGGAAGCCACAGAACGCCTGAGTTTTAATGTTTAAAATTTCTGATTGGGGCAGAGCAAACTAGATGTTGTTCAATGCCTCAAAAACTCAATTTCTCCATTCATCAACTCGACACAATCTTTCAGACAACTATACCTTCTTCATTGCCATTCAACTGTCCCCCTCTTCTACGCTAAACATCCTCGATCTGTCCTTTTCTTACAATCTAAACTGGAAACTTCACATCTCATCTCTAGCTAAAACAGCTTCTATGAAGTTAGGTGTTCTGAGACGTCTCCGCCAGTTTTTCTCACCCTCCCCCAACCCCACCTGCTAACTCTGTACAAGGGCCTTATCCGTCTATGTTTGGAGTATGCTTCACATGTCTGGGAGGTGTTCCACTCATACTGCTCTTTTAGACAGGGTGGAATCAAAAGTTTTTCGTCTCATCAACTCCTCTCCTCTAACTGACTGTTTTCAGCCTCTTTCTCATCGCCGCAATATTGCATCTCTAGCTATCTTCTACCGCTATTTTCATGGTAACTGCTCTTATGATCTTGCTAACTGCATGGTTCCCCTCCTCCCGCGGCCTCGCTGCACAAGACTTTCTTCTTTCTCTCACCGCTATTCTGTCCACCTCTCTAATGCAAGAGTTAATTAATTATTCATCCCTTTCTCTGGTAAACTCTGGAACTCCCTGCCTGCTTCTGTACTTCCACCTTCCTGTGACTTGAACTCCTTCGAGAGGGAGGTTTCAAGACACTTCCCCTACAATTTTTGACTACCGCTTCGGACCCTATTTGGGGACCGGCATCTCAGTGAGCATTTTTATTTATTTTTTTTATTTTTTTTTTTGGGGGGGGAGTATTTTTGTTGCCCTTACCCGATGTCCCTCCTACATAAAAAAAAAAATAAATAAAAAATAAAAAATCAGGAAACAAAAGGAATGATGTGTCACCCCAAAAAAAATTAAGAGAAGAGACATTCATGGCACTGCAAATAATCTGCAGAATTACGTATATTATTTTATCTTTATAGAAATTCACACAAACTTCATGTTGTTCTGCAGCACATGCAACAAATGTTGGGACAAATATCAAATACTGGAAGAAGAGAGAGAGAGAGAGAGAGAGAGAGAGAGAGAGAGAGAGAGAGAGAGAGAGAGAATGAGTTCTTTTGTGTGTGTCTGCCAGTGACCTAGACAACTGCCAATGACTCTCTCTCTCTCTCTCTCTCTCTCTCTCTCTCTCTCTCTCTCTCTCTCTCTCTCTCTCTCTCTCTCTCTCTCTGTTAACTTATCTGAGAGAGAGAGAGAGAGAGAGAGAGAGAACGTCATCGGCAGTTGTCAAGGTCACTGGCTGACACAACTACCACTCTATTTGATGACCAATCTTTTTCTCTCTTTAAATCTAACTTTATCAAACTTGAATTAAAATTAAGATGGGAAACTCCTCTCTCTCTCTCTCTCTCTCTCTCTCTTTCTCTCTCTCTCTCTCTCTCTCTCTCTCTCTCTCTCTCTCTCTCTCTCTCTCTCTCTCTCTCTCTCTCTCTCTCTCTCTCTGTTAACTTATCTGAGAGAGAGAGAGAGAGAGAGAGAGAGAGAGAGAGAGAGAGAGAGAGAGAGAGAGAGTGAGTCATTGGCAGTTGTCTAGATCACTAGCTGACACACACAAGAACTCATTCTCTCTCTCTCTCTCTCTCTCTCTCTCTCTCTCTCTCTCTCTCTCTCTCTCTCTCTCTCTCTCTCTCTCTCTCTCTTCTTCCAGTATTTGACATTTGTCCCAACATTTGTTGCACACTTAAATATGTAAAAAAATACCTTTTTTTTTCTGAGGCTGAAACTGATTAATTGCATATACATAAATTTCAATGAAAAAATTATTTTGGTTCGCGAACAAATTTGTTTGCGAACCAAGACCCTCTCTCTCTCTCTCTCTCTCTCTCTCTCTCTCTCTCTCTCTCTCTCTCTCTCTCTCTCTCTCTCTCTCTCGCAACCAATCTGAGAAAGAGATAAAAACACTTAAATATGTAAAAATACCTTATTTCTGAGGCTGAAACGGATTAATTGTATTTACATAAATTTCAATTGAATTTTTTTTTTTTTTTTTTTGGGGGGGTGGGGTTCGCGAACAATTTGGTTTGCGAACCAAGGCCCGGAACAGATTAAGTTCGTGAACCGATGTTTTACTGTACCTCCATTGACAATGCTGTCACAACAAAATAGCGTAATAGTTTTTTTATTTCAATCTCACATCTTCCATCTTACACTTTTCCCACACTCACAACAACTGTCGTGTTCAAATAATTAAAAGCAATTATAAACCTTATGTACATTGTCATTATTCACACCACATCTTTTTCATACTAAAAACACATCTTGAAATACTTGTTCATATTGCTCATCACAGAAGTTAACATGCTGGACTCGTATGTGATTTTTTTTTTTTTTTTTTTTTTTTTGAGGGGGGATGAGAAAAGAAAACAAATTATTTTTTTCCATCTTAATTTTAATTCAAGCTTGATAAAGTTAGATTTAAAGAGAGAAAGAGATCGGTCATCAAATAGAGTGGTAGATGACTTGAATAGTGCATTGTCAATAGGAAGGTTTAAAAGAATAAACAAATTTATGGACGGGGATGACAGGTGGAAATAGGTAAGTATGTTTCATACAGGGACTGCCGCGTGTAGCTCTGACAGCTTCTTGCAGCTTCCATTATTTTCTTATGTTCTTAGGAAATGGTTATAAGTTAGATAATATTGAGATTTATGAGATTACCGACTGGCATCTACAAGAAAATATATACTGAAATGAAAGTTCATCATATAAACTTTAATAAGGTTTTGGATACCACTAATCAATATTTAGCATCTGTTGTTTATTAACTACTTAATCATGAATTTCATTTAACTACATTCAGCATAATTAAATCAAACAGTACCTATTATAACACATGCGTCAGTAAAGAAATGTTGTGTAATATGTACCTAAAGTTAGTTTATTTGCAGATATCTAATATACATCCTTAATTTAATAATGCATTTATCACGCACACCACGGTATTTTATTCATTTAGTAAAAGTTGTGGCTGACAGCGTCGACTCAGTAATTGCCTGCTTCAAGACCCTGTATTTTCTGCTAATGGCTGAAATATCTCTGAAAACACACACACACACACACACACACACAAACACACACACACACACACAAACAAACACACACACACACACACACACACACACACACACACACACACACATATATATATATATATATATATATATATATATATATATATATATATATATATATATATATATATATATATATATATATATATATATATATATACCTTCTGGCATATGTGAGGAATAAATGCAGCTGAACACCAGGAAATGCACGGCTTATCTTGCCGCACACACAGTAACAGAGACGAGAGCTATCACAGGCCGTGTCATGCGAAATCCTTGAGCTGCGAGAATACTGATAAGTTGGCCTTCTGCGCTTGCGCATCCCAAGGCGCAAATTATTTTCTATATGGAACATGCGAGGTTTTCATATTTGGTTAGGTCAAGTTAAGTTTGATTTGGTTTGGTTAGGTTAGGTTGGGCTTGGTTACGTTAGGTATGGTTTGGTTAGGTTAGGAACTCCATCTTGCACCCTGTGTGTTCTGTGGGCCGATATAGGTGCTAATGCAACTTATTTTTTTGCCTGTAAGATTATTTTGTAACAGCTTGAAGGCACCTTGTACTGGCATGAATCAAAACAGGTTTTAATGATCAAGGTATAGTCGCTATAATAAGACTATGGAGAGAGAAAAAAAAAAAAAAAAAACAGAGAAACCTTGGAGCTTACGAATCTCACAGACAGTGTGTTGTGATGCTGACGCGATGATACACATGCGCAGATGGCTGTCTCGCCAGTATTCTCGCAGCTCAAGGATTTCGCACGACACAGATAGGTGTACAGAGGCATGGGCAGCGTTTTGGTGGGCTCGGGTTTTATTTACATGTTTCGAGCTGAGAGTTGACGGTGCTGCCCTCCGCCGTTTATTTCCGAGAACTAACCAGGGATCTGTTGTCCCCACTGGGATAATAGTTTCTTCTCTTTAGCTCCCTTGGAACTCCCATCTCTCTGTAGTGATGGCAAGTGACCCGGCCGCTGCGATCGCCTCTCCGTTGTGTTCTCTACATCAAAGTCCCGGGCCAGATGGTTCGTTAGTCCACGGTTGTAACACGAAATCTTGCCTCTTCGTTGGCGTACTGTCGCGGCTGCGGGTCTCTCCCCACCTCAATGTGGAGTTTGGTAAACTAGTGTCACTAAGCGGCAGCACCAGTGTTACCGCCAAGCAGGTGAAAGAAGTTGTTGTGCAAGTGAGTTTGTCAATGGGGAAGGAAAGGACCTGGAGGTCAGGGCGAGGATCAGGACAAGGTCTAAGTCAGCGAATTCCTTGTACGGTCGGTGTTGAGGTAGTGTTGATGTAAGGAGATGAAGGATGCTTGTTATGACATGAGACTAAGATGAGGCCGGCCTTATCGCCGTCGCTAATGGATAACGATGGACAGGGTAGGAACCCAGGCAGTAACTGAGGACGATAGGGACACTTTGCTGAGGATACTCGTACAGGGAGGACGTGTGTTGGTGCAGAGACAGAAGTAGATAGACCTACAAAGAACACCTGTCGGAAAGGGCGTGCCCGTTACTTAACGATTACAGTAGACGTAACGTCAGCATTTACATCAGCACCACGTGATCAGGATAGCGCCTGCTATTGTGTTAGTTGGCGATATTTCTTCAAACGAACAACTGGGAAGTGTCCTGTACAAAATAAACAAAGGATAACTTCTGTAATGATTAATAGAGTTTATTCCTGCCTATCTTTACCTACCTGTGGGTACAGAGTCTACATACTGTAAATTACTTTCAACAAGCTCTAGTGGAAGTTATTTGAGTTTCCCCTGTATTTTCACGATGTTGGTTAAAATTTGACGAATATTCTGCATGATCAGGAGCAAATCGAAACACCCATGAGAACCTGAATAATCATATATGTGCCTTTGAAGAAGAAAAGTCCTAGTGAGAGAATAAACCGTTTGAGGATACGAACTCTTATCAGAACGCCTGCGTTTTGAAGCAGTGCTTGTGTACAAAACTCTCTCTCTCTCTCTCTCTCTCTCTCTCTCTCTCTCTCTCTCTCTCTCTCTTCTATAGTTAAATAAAACAGTTTGTGGCTAAAACGTAAAAATCTTCTATTGCAAAATCCATTTACGATCGTATTTTATCTCTTGTTCGAGTGTCACAGACAAAGATTACACCTGAAAACAATAATAATTTCCACTAACCAACTTGAGCTAACCTAATATTCAATAACCCTTAATATTCTCCAGAAAACCCATATCATTATCTAAATCGATCATAATTTGGCTAAAGCGAATCCTAAGTCACGTTCGGAACACGAACACATCCCGGGCCTCTGAGGTAAACAGTCCCGGCGTGAGGGAATCCAAGCACAATAAAAAGGATAAATAAACAGTATGTAGTGGGAGGATAGTGGGAGGTAAAGGGGTAGAGGGTAGAATAATTAAGTAGAAAGCAGTGTGACAGGTGGAGAAATGAAATTGATGTGTGTGTGTGTGTGTGTGTGCTGCACGTTTCCTCCCCTCTGCAGCTGTTCGCTTACATGCATATACTGGCAGGTGTGCTGCCATATGTGATTATGGGTTTGAGTGCATTTGTAAGTGTGTCACAGAGTTAGAGTCATTAGAGACTGAGACCGGGCATTCGAGGAGACGGGCCCAACCATCCTGGGACCACGACACCAGGACCACACGTCTCCACGAGTACCAACATTCCATACCCTCCATCAATCGTAAATACATGGTAACGCTAATATATGCCAATCTTTTCTAGTGATGATTCAAGTACAAATGACTAGATTGTGACTATTTAGAGAAGGTAAGGGGCACTAGTGAAGACGAGGGGCAACCGGCAGGTTGGGCCGCGTCTGGCAGGTCTTTGTCAGTTGTGTATTTTTTTTGCAGTGTTACTAGGTCAGGCGAGGTTAGGTTAGGGGCAACTCATACCTGTTAAGGCGCAGCCCACCTAGCTGGGGACCCCATGTCCCGGCTAGTGCCGGACAAGTTGTGTGTGTGTGTGTGTGTGTGTGTGTGGAAAATGAAATACTGCATCAATTTACATGACACTTCACTGGGAAATAACAATGATTCCTACTTACATGTGCAGAGATTTTCAGGACAAAATGTGAAAGGAAATAAATTTTCATGTACTTCATAATTTATTTAACTTCATCTGATCACTGCTCAAACATTTCTTGAGATAGAATCATTTGAAAGTTATCTGTGATAATGATTCATGAATATTGGTCAACAACTTTTTATTTATACTTTTGTTATGACTGTGATAAAGTAAAAACTTAATAATTTTGACGCTGCTTTAAAAAAAACTGAAATTCTATTGTTAAATGCCACTTGTTGTAAACTAAATGGCACGTAGGTAAACACATATTTCTTGGTAGAATATTCACAATTTTTGTGGTATGGAAATAACCTTAGCTTACTAATTTGAAGATTTTATTTCCCCATCAAAATATGATTTATTTTTTTCAAATTGTGGTGTAGTCATTGAAAAGATCAGCAATGAAATTAAAGTACAAAATTTGGCTAAATCTAAACTAATCAAATCTTGCCTAGACCTCAGATGAAAATGCTAGTGTTATTTCAGTATCCTTAATCTGACATACATCAATCATAAGTAGATGGTAATGCTAATATGTGAGTCTTTGTTGTCGCAGTGTTTTCAATGCAAGTGACTGTTGAGGGCAAGGTTAGTTAAGTGCCTCTTGTAACCTCAAGACCACATTTTTAAAGACTGTGATTTAATGCTGTTAAAGCATACTTATTTATTTGGACAAAAAAAGGACCATGTATGTATTTACTGGGATAATCTTGAAGAGCTAGGTTAGGTTAAGGGGAATAGATGCCTTAAAAAATTATATTTTTCAATCCAGAGGTTAAAATTGAGTTAACATCATAGTCATCCTTAACATGTCTGGCATTTTCTGTGAAAACCCGAAGTTGTTACCATTATTCCTTATATATTTAAATCACCTTAATTTACCATTATTAAAAGGGCTTTAAATGCCTCGCGCACCACATGCTTGCCACGTGCTCATATAGATGTGGTAAAGAAGATGAGGGAAAAGAAAAATAAGCAAGAGTTGTGTTGTGGTAATAAGTCGTCACTACATGCTGCCTTTGTTTCACCACCACCACCATAGCATGCTATGCTATAAACTAAATGCAGCAAAACTAAGTATATTGGGACCAAAAGAGTCAAGTTTGCTGCCACTGTGACTGTATTAGTTCACAACTTGGGGTACATGAATCAAAGTTTTCTAACTCATCTTGGGTTTGGTGCCTCTCAAAACACTCATGGTGGGTTAAGCATTCAAGAAGCAGAAGAGCAACTGTACAGAAGGGGTCCGAAAAGAAACCCCAATCAAGAAGAAGGAAGTAGCTAGGCAGCTTCTAAGGATTCTGGTGACAAAGAGGAGGGTGGTGCCCTCTGATAAACTCACCTGCGAGTGAGTAATATCTTGTCATACAGGAGGGGACTAGGTGCCAATTAGCCCCGAATATGATAATAAACGATGGTTTCCTTTTGGTTATATAATTTTTATCCAAATGGATGTAAAATTTTACCAGAAAAACCCAACATATGGAATTATACACACTTCTCAGAAGAAAACGGCTCGTATTTCAAAACTTAAGTTTTTACACATCAAGCATTTATCCTTCATTGACCTATGAGATAATGGAGATGTAAAGCTATTGTTGGAAAGAGGAAGGAATGGGTTATTTTTCCCCAAAAATAGATTTTCAAAAGAAGGCTCTTCATACTGTGCTAGATTTTTTTTTTTTTTTTTTATGAAAAAAATAAAAAATATTTTTTCTCTTGATATTTATTTCAAAATTAAATGTCTAATAAAAAATCTATCATTGGGAAGTGAAGATACATGTATGTACATTATCAACACTAAATTTTATAGCAATTGATTGAAAAACAAGTGAGGAGAAGAAATTTTATCAGTCACTTTTTTGCTTTTTCAAAATGAAAAAAAAAATCTACAAAACTAATCGGCAAATCTCAACAAAAATTGTAGGCACTAAGGTACATACACACCAAAAATCATGAGGATCAGACAAATATGAATGTAACCTCTAAGAGTAACAGGTGTCCACTCCTCTTAAGTTAGGTTTGGTTTAAATTCATTCAGTTTGTTACTTCCATCACTCAGCCCTTCATTGTGCAGATCATGGTCTGAAAAAGCCATCATATTTTTGCCCAGAAATAATCAGTCTCTGTCTTGAAAGAGGAAAACTAAGTTTATTATCATAAAACCAATTTACAGTAAAATCCCTCGCATCCGGCATTTGAGTACCCGGCACATTTTTCCCCGAGCCTTAAAATCAATAAAAAATCAATGTGTACTCATAAAATCGATTAAAATTCCCGCGTGAGGCATACTTTGTTCCTTCGCCACCAGAGCGCACTGCTTCGCGCCACCCATGGCCCACTGCACTGTGTTTACTCAGTGACTCAGTCCTGCGTGTGCACTGTTTATCGCCTGACGCCTTCATCATGCCTAAAGTTGTAGAAAAGAGGAAGCGTGTTGTGCTTACACTTAAGCAGCTGATCTTTGTTATGGTAAGATGCATGAGTGTAGAGTGGTGATTGTGGACATAATTTCACTTCTTTTCAAGTATCCGGCAATATTCAAGTATCCAACATGTCTGCGGTCCCGTTGATGCCGGATAAGAGGGATTTTACTGTACTGTAGTGTTATGTAAACTTGTATTATTTTTGTCAATAAAATTAATTAACTAGCTGAATGAAAGTTTCTTGGTTCATAAAGTAATGTTTCAGGGGCATGAGAGTGCCATGGGAGGAGCAGACCACCAGCAGTGAATACCTCGGAGCACCAATGACATGATTTACACAAGTGGCGGTCCGTTCCGATTCCTGTGGCCGGTTGGGAGGCAGCAGATGAGAGAGAAGGCCCGAAGAGCTGTGCTACTCCCTTCTGGTGAGTAAGACAGTGGTGCCATTGTAGCAGATTTCCTGTTAGACCTACTGGATATGAATGTCAGGCTGGCAGGAAAACTCAAGTTCACAAGAGTAGCTTATGTATTTTAAAATTTTTAGAGCTATAATCTGTCAAATTTCTAGTCTAGTGCAGAGGTTCTCAACCTTTTGCAAGCCGAGCCTTGGATGAAAACACAAAAGTTATTTCAGTATTATGTGTCTTGGGTTTCTGCAAGTGTCCTAACAGATTTATTCCCCAGCAAAAGCCTCTCACAACCAGCTTATATCACCTTCAGATCTATTTCTCAGTGTTTCTTTGTGCTTGAAGGGCAACATTCTCACAATCAGTGCTGCACTCAACATGATAGTTACAGTCTTGAGCCTGTCATCCTTGCTGAGTCACACTGATACTTAACTTTTGATGTGGTCACAGTCTAATAAACTCATGAATCAAACAATTGTAAATTAAACTTAGTTCAAGGATTTGTGCTGCTGTTAATCTGCATCTTGTTAATTTATGAATACTCTTTATTTGTTCATCTGTGTTTGATGTTATTTGTTCTGCTGTGTTTGATGAAAGCTGGCTGATATATATAATCTGTACGAGTATATATATATATATATATATATATATATATATATATATATATATATATATATATATATATATATATATATATATATATATATATATATATATATATATATATATATATATATATATATATATATAAATACATAATAAATACATAAAATAAATTTATAAAACATTCTTTGTCCACATTTCCCATACCATTTTATCATACTATAGATGTTTATTCTCTCTCTCTCTCTCTCTCTCTCTCTCTCTCTCTCTCTCTCTCTCTCTCTCTCTCTCTCTCTCTCTCTCTCTCTCTCTCTCTCTCTCTCTCTCTCTCTCTCTCTCTCTCTCTCTCTCTCTCTCTCTCTCTCTCTCTCTCTCTCTCTCTCTCTCTCTCTCTCTCTCTCTCTCTCTCTCTCTCTCTCTCTCTCTCTCTCTCTCTCTCTCTCTCTCTCTCTCTCTCTCTCTCTCTCTCTCTCTCTCTCTCTCTCTCTCTCTCTCTCTCTCTCTCTCTCTCTCTCTCTCTCTCTCTCTCTCTCTCTCTCTCTCTCTCTCTCTCTCTCTCTCTCTCTCTCTCTCTCTCTCTCTCTCTCTCTCTCTCTCTCTCTCTCTCTCTCTCTCTCTCTCTCTCTCTCTCTCTCTCTCTCTCTCTCTCTCTCTCTCTCTCTCTCTCTCTCTCTCTCTCTCTCTCTCTCTCTCTCTCTCTCATTTTCAAGGGTAGGAATTTCCAACATTCTTAATCTCTCTTCATAGGTTGACTTACTCAAATCTGAAACCATCTTAGTGGCTGCTTTTTGTACTCTTTCTAATTTTATAATATTCCTCTTTATATGAGGAGACCACACCACTGCCGCATATTTCAATCTTCGTCTTATCATGGAAATCAACAACTTTTTTATAATTCCTTCATCTAAATATGCAAATGGCATTCTTATTCTTTTAACAAATTCATTGTCTCTCCAGTCATTTTATCAATGTGTCTGTCCAGAGTCAAATTTTCAGTAACTGTTACTCCCAAATCCACTTCCTCTTTTGATTTCTGTAACTTTACACCATCCACCTCATAATGATATTGTATTCTTTTTCTTACTCTTACCAAACTCCATTACTTTACATTTATTTAAATTGAATTCCATTTGATTTGCCAAGATTTACTCTATTTATTTATCTTATTCAAATTATCTTGCAGTACCATACAGTCATTTACATTTTCAACCCTTCTCATCAGCCTAGCATCATCTGCAAATAAGTTCATATAACCGTATTTCTTCATTTATGTCATTCACATATATTACAAGCATTATTGGTCTCAACACTGACCTCAGTGGGACACCACTACTTACTTTCAGCCAAATTGAATTCTGGTCTTGTATTACTGTTCTCATCTCTCTATCATCCAGATAATCTTCCATCCACTCCAGCAGTCTTCCTCTAATTTTTCCATAATTTTTTTTTTTATCTTCCATAGCAATCTTCGGTGTGGTACTTTGTCAAACGCTTTCTTCAAGTCTAAGTAGACACCATCCACCCATCTGTCTCTCTCCAGCACAATATCGACTATCCTTGAGTAAAAAGGACAATAAGTTCATGGAGCATAACCTTCCCCTCCTAAATCCAAATTAACAATTTACCAAAACTTTATCTTTTTCCAAGTGTTCCATTAATTTTTCCTTTATTGTTCCTTCACTTATTTTTCCTACAACACTAGTCAAGGAGACTGGTCTGTAATTTAGTGGGTTTTCCTTATTTCCTCCTTTGAATATTGGTATAATATTTGCTCTCTTCCAATCTTTCAGTGCTCTTCCCTGTGATAGTGATGTCACCACTAGACTGAATTTTATCAGCCGGTTGTTCTCTACATTCCTTCAATATCCAGTTTGATACTCCATCTGGACCAGTTGCTTTATTTACATTAAGTTCTTCCATCATCTTAAGTATTTCCTCATAACTGATTGGGACTGTACTTTGTATATTCCTCACCAACTTATCCCTTCCAGCATCAAACTCCCCTTCCACAGTAAATACCGATCTGAAACTATTGTTCATAACCTCCGCCATGTCCTGTGTATCCTCAGATTTTTCCTTCAACTTTCCATTTTGATACACCTTCCTTCTTCTTCATCTTCCCATTAATATGTTTAAAGAACAGTTTGGGTTCATTTATGTACTTATCTCTTATATCTTTTCATAGTTTCTTCTCTCCATTCTTATTATCTTACCATACTTATTTCTAGCATCAGTATATTCCTCCCATCTGCTCTCAGTTTTTCTTTTCTTCCATCTATTCCAAGCATTTAGCTTACAATTTCTTGCCTCTTTGCATTTTGTATTGAACCATTCTTTACCCTTTCTATGTCTTACTCCTCCTCTAGGTACAAATTTCTCCACAGCAGAATTATATATTCCTATAAATTCATCACATTTTTCCCAAAGATCTTCTGTGTCTCCAAAGTCTTTCCAGACCATGGCAACAAAGTATTTTCTTAATTTTTGAAAGTCAGCTTTACTATATTTAAATTTTTTCACCTTATAATTTTCATCAATGATTACATTTTCATTTTTCACGTTAAATTCCATCAACACATGATCACTTTTACCTAGAGGGCTATCATAGTGTATAGTTTCAATTATTTCCATGTCCTTGGTAAACACTAAATCAAGTCTTGAGGGGTTATCTCTTCCACTAAATCTGATATCACAATCAACCCAATGAGTCATTAAGTTTTCCACTACCCAGTTTAACAGTCTATTACTCCATGAGTTTTCACTTCCATTAGTTGTGTGTGTGTGTGTGTGGGTGTAGGTGTGTGTGTGGGTGTCGTGCAGTTGTTTAAGATTTAAGTGTCATCTATGTTTTTGTAACCTCTTAGTGTTTTTGCATCTTGTTTGTTGTTGTTGTTGTTGTTGTTGTTTTTACCTTGTTGTCACCCTTGTGTTGCTCTCACCCTACACCCAGTGTTAGTTTCCTTCACTGCTGCATTCCCTGTCCAGACTAAGTGTTCCACTCTACTTGGTGTCTACTCAAGGCATCAGTGTCTGTTAGCCATGTTTTTGTCCGTGAGTTGCCATGCTGCAAGAAATGCCAGTGTTCGTTGAGTCAGAATGTTGATAATGATGAAGATTAAAGGATATTTTCATGATCCCATGCCTTATTCCAGGTTGTTGATACCTTGAGTTCCTTAAATGAGTAGATGGAACAGTCTCTGCATTCAACACTTATAAGTAGCTCCAGCTGGTGTTGAGAATGAAGCCTAACACTGTCCGTAAAGCCTCTGTTGGCATTTTTTTGAAACAAGGTACAGTGTTGAGTCATTTGATTTTTTGTGTCTGAGATACTTGATCACTGAGTTGTGTGTACCTGTAATGTTAACACAGACAGCTTGTAATAGGGATGTGAAGGGATTTTCTAAGTGAAAATGTCACATCAAATGATGTGGTAGAATGTGTAATAATTTAGTTTGTTAATTAAAAATAAATTAATTTAAATTTAGGGCAGTTAAAAGGAGCACATTATAGCATATATAAGAAAAATTGTTGTCAAGCCATTTCACTAACATTGTTAGTGAAAATCAAATAAAGCAAGGATTTCTTGCAAATTTCAAAATTAACCTTTTGTTTGGCCATGTTTCCAATAGCATGCGGATGTCTTCCAGTTTGTTGTACAGTTGTTTTAAGTAAGTAATTAAGTCCATGTCTGTGATAAAAGCATTGTAGGTTCTGTACACCAGGTAGTGCTCACTGCTGGCATTGGTTCTCAGCTTCTGTCATGAGATGATGCCACACATTCTCATCTGGCATACATCTGTAGAACTGCCTGGTCATGCAGTCACTTGAATTTGTTTGTGTGTTAACCATTTTGTCACTGTGCCTTATGACTTGAGGCACCACCAAGGCATCACTGTGCATGAAGTGCCAGGCATAGCTTTGCATGCCTTCCTAAGATGTCTGTTCCTGGTTTGTTTGAATGCATTATCTCATTCTGCACAAATTTTATTCTATCTTCTAATGTTATAGCTTTATATTTTTTGCAAGATATGATATGTTTCTAGTGCATCAATGAAATAAGCACAGTTTCCTCAGCAGATCTTTGTACTAGCATCTTGAAATCCACTCAAGGATGATGCAGTAACTTTCACATATTTTGGAGAAAATCAGATGCTTCAATTTTGTTTCTCTGGTAGTTACACTTGGATTTCACTTTACTTTTTTTTTAATCCTACGATATTTTATAAACTTCTGCTAGTCTTCTTCAGCTCTCCAGATCACTCCTTCCTCATTGGGAGGTTTTTTTATTTATTTTTTTATTTATTTATTTTTTTTTACAAATTATTTGAATTTTTCACTTATATTGTTAAAATGTGCTATTAGAATAAGTCTGCTGCACCTGGAAACATATAAACCATCTCTTCACTGTCAAGCTCACTAGGATTCACTATGATAATTTCACTGGTAATAAGAACATGCAAACCTGTATTGTGAAACCTGGCATGTGAATGAGTTGAGAACACCCCTTGGCTTGACGTGGAACACAGAGCCAGCCAAAGCACTATTTTCTATATGAATTATTGATTGATTGATTAAAACTGGGACTGCATTCTTTGTGAGTCTATATGACCTGAGAGAGGAATCCCAAAAATTAACACAGCCTCCCCTGATGTGACACAATAGGGTCCATGAAGGAATGTCTGCGTGTGGCGGTGGCGGCAGTGGCAGCGCTGGGCATTATCTACCTGCTGTACCAGTACCTTGCCACACCACGAGCCTACACTGTGGTGCGTCCCCCTGTCCTGCACGTCCTGAGGGAGGAATACAATGTCTGGCCACCCTTCATTGGCAGGCTGCCCCACACACAGGTACTTGCCTCAAGTCACTCAGTTCAGCATTATTTTATGTAATATCCTTTTTTCTTTTCCCATAGGGGATTGGATGGCCTGTGGGTTTGTGCCACTTCTTGCAGTCTCAGAGGACTCTCATCATTATTATTGCTATTTATATTTTTGAAGAAAGAAGACTGTTAAGGATTACAAAATAAGTTGTAAGAAAGCATGGTAACTCATGCTGTTAGAAGAGAAAATAGAGGAGAATTCCATAATAGTATATCAAATTTAACTCTCAAGATATTTTCATGCATCTTTTTAATGAAGTTGTGTTTTAGGAAGTTCTGTGATATATAGCAAACTTCCCTCAGTAGAATGGATAGAACAAGGATAAAAGTAAATTGAATAGATTTCTGTGCTCTTCTGTTCTTCCACACCCACAGCACTACAGTCATCCCCTCTGCTGCAGGAGTGGTACACCAACGAATGTTTTGATGGCAGAACCTCAGAGGACCTGGTGGAAATCTTTGGCAGCCTCATTCCCACATGGGCTGAGTCTCCCCACCCAGAGTGCCAAGAGGCATACAGCAGGTTCCAGGAGCTGTATGAGGTCCACCAGAGGGTATCAGGGCCCCTGGAGATGCCCAATTCCTTCGCGGAGAAAGTGCAAGGCTGGCTGGGAGGAGACGAAATGTTCCGGGAGAAGGTTGACAAACAGGTGTGTCTGTCTTTTTGTCTGTCTGTCTCTGTATCTGTCTGTCAGTCTGTCTGTGTCTGTCTTTTTTTTATGTAGGAGTGACACTGGCCAAGGGCAACAAAAATCCAATAAAAAAAAAATTAAAAAAAAACACTGAAATGCCAGTCCCCAAATAGGGTCCAAAGCATTAGTTAAAAAATTGAAGGATAAGTGTCTTGAAACCTCCCTCTTGAAGGAGATCAAGTCATAGAAAGGTGAAATACAGAAGCAGGCTGGAAGTTCCAGAGTTTACCAGAGAAAAGGATGAATGATTGAGAATACTGGTTAACTCTTGCATTAGAGAGGTAGACAGAATAGGGATGAGAGAAAGAAGAAAGTCTTGTGCAGCAAGGCCATGGGAGGACGGTAGGCATGCAGTTAGCAAGATCAGAAAAGCAGTTGGCATGAAAATAGCAGTAGAAGATAGCAAGAGATGCAACATTGCAGCATTGAGAAAGAGGCTGAAGACAGTCAGTCAGAGGAGAGGAGTTGATGAGATGAAAAACTTTTGATTCCAACTTGTCTAAAATAGCAGTATGAGTGGAACCCCACCAGACATGTGAAGCATATTCCATACATGGACAGATAAGGCCCTTGTACAGAGCAGCTGGGGGGTGAGAAAAACTGGCGGAGATGTCTCAGAACACCTAACTTTGTAGAACCTGTTTTAACTAGAGATAAGATGTGAAGTTTCAGTTTAGATTATAAGAAAAGGACAGATAAAGGATGTTTAGTGTAGAAGAGGGGGACAGCTGAGTGTCACTGAAGAAGAGAGGATAGTTGTCTGGAAAGTAGTGTTGAGTTGATAGATGGAGGAATTGAATTTTTGAGCCATTGAACAAGTTTGCTCTGCCCCAATTAGAAATTTCAAAGAGATCAGAAGTCAGACATTCTGTGGTTTCCCAGCATGAACTGTTTACTTTCTTAAGGGTTGGACATCTACAAAAAAGAGGTGGAAAAGCGCAGGGTGGTGTCATCAGTGTATGAGTGGATTGGACAAGAAGTTTGGTTTAGAAGATCATTGATGAATAATAGAAAGAGAGAGGGTGACAGGACAGAGCCCTGAGGAACACCACTGTTAATAGATTTAAGAGAACATTGACATACCACAGCAGTAATAGTACTGTCAGAAAGGAAACTTGAGAGGAAGTTGCAGAGAGAAGGATTGAAGCTGTTGGAGGGTAGTTTGGAAATCAAAGCTTTGTGCCAGACTCTATCAAAAACTTTTGATATGTCTAAGGCAACAGCAAAAATTTCACCAAAATATCTAAAAGTGGATGACCAAGACTTAGTAAGGTAAAATGGTCACCCTTTTAACGAACAGCATGAGAACAAGCTGTGTTGAACCAAAGTTTGGAAGGTTTAGGTCGAGAAAGAGTGAGGAATGTACGCCTCCATGCCAGACAGTATCACCTCTGTTATGCACTCAGCACACAGAGATGGGTCTCTGACACGGAAGTAGTAGTCATTCCAAGGAAAATCAGCAAAATACCTCCTCATGTCCCCCCAATTAGCAGAGGCAAAACGCCAGAGGCATCTCTGCTGAGGGGGATCCTGAGGAGGGATCAGAGCAATAAGACAAGATACAGATATGAGATTGTGATCAGAGAAGCCCAATGGAGAAGAGAGGGTAACAGCTTAAGCAGAAGGGTTAGAGGTTAGGAAAAGTCAATAATGTTGAGCATATCTCCAAGACGGTCAGGAATACAAGTAGGGTGTTGCACCAATTGCGCTTGGTCATGGAGGAGGGCAAAATTGAAGGCTAGTTCACCAGGATGGTCAGTGAATGGAGAGGAAAGCCAAAGCTGGTGGTGAACATTGAAATCTCCAAGAACGGAGATCTCCACAAAAGGGAAGAGAGAAGGTGGTTCACTTTGGAAGTTAAGTAGTCAGAGAATTTCTTATAGACAGAGGAGTTAGGTGAGAGATATACAGCACTGATAAATTTAGTTTCAGAGTGACTATGTAGTTGTAGCCAGATGGTGGAAAACTTGGAAGATACAAGAGTGTGGGCATGAGAGCAAGTTAAGTTGTTGTGCATATAAATGCAACATCCAGCTTTGGATTGAAAATGAGGATAGAGAAAGTAGGAGGGAACAGAAAAGGGGCTACTGTTACTTGCCTGTGTTTCGGTGAGGGAAAGATGAGGTTGAGTAGAGGAGAGATTGAAAATTATATCTAAGACTGCGAATGTTGCAGAAGTTAATGAAGAAAGTTGAAGGGGTGTCAAGACACTTAGGGTCAATACCAGTAGAGCACTCCAACCTGGGACATGTGTGGTCCCCTCCACAGATGGGGACTCCAAGGCTGGTGTAGGAGGCACCATGATAATTTTGAATTTTGAGTGAAGGGTGTGTGTGCAATTAGGTGCTTGTAATTTTGTGTGAAGGAAGAAAGCTGTTTTTTAGAGGGCAGGCCATGACTGACCCTTGTGTTGTGAGACACAAAGGGAAATGTTCAGTGAGGTCACAGCTGGGTTTAAGGATAAGTTCACAGCACCCCTCTGATCCTGTGCTTTAGACCTCACTGGAAGTAATTATCATTTCAGCAAGTGCCTTCTGTCCCTCCCCCCACCTCTCTCTCTCTCTCTCTCTCTCTCTCTCTCTCTCTCTCTCTCTCTCTCTCTCTCTCTCTCTCTCTCTCTCTCTCTCTCTCTCTCTCTCTCTCTCTCTCTCTCTCTCTCTCTCTCTCTCTCTCTCTCTCTCTCTTTTTTTTTTACCATATACATCATAATTTACAGAGGGTGTCACCACTACATAACATAGAATATTGTGACAACTTAGAGACTAATGGTTACATAGTTAATGTTACCTATCTAAAAGCCTCTCTCTCTCTCTCTCTCTCTCTCTCTCTCTCTCTCTCTCTCTCTCTCTCTCTCTCTCTCTCTCTCTCTCTCTCTCTCTCTCTCTCTCTCTCTCTCTCTCTCTCTCTCTCTCTCTCTCTCTCTCTCTCTCTCTCTCTCTCTCTCTCTCTCTCTCTCTCTCTCTCTCTCTCTCTCTCTCTCTCTCTCTCTCTCTCTCTCTCTCTCTCTCTCTCTCTCTCTCTCTCTCTCTCTCTCTCTCTCTCTCTCTCTCTCTCTCTCTCTCTCTCTCTCTCTCTCTCTCTCTCTCTCTCTCTCTCTCTCTCGAATGAATGAATGAATGAATGAACGAACATGTTTCTGCCACTATCCCCACTCTATAATCACTACAGCCCATCACCTATGCTCCTTGAGTACAGCACCTCCTTCACAGCCATGCCACTCCTCCCCACAGATGATCATACACATCTTCCACCCCCTCATGTCGGAGCACACCGTCTACAACCCAGTAAGGGCGCAGCGTCCCATGCCAGACACGGGCCAGAACATCTTTGAGTGGGTGAGCGAGAGAGCAGCCAAGACGAAGGCAAGCTGTGACTTTTGCCGCTTCAACACACAGACAGCTGCTGATAAGTTTGGCAGGTGTGTGTGTGTGTGTGTGTGTCACTCAACAAGTGTGTGATGAAATGAGTGAGAAGACACGTGTGCATATTTCTGTAGGCATTTACATAAATGAATGTCCTTGGACTTTGTAACTCAGGATGGGAGAAAGCATAAAGAAGTAGAATAGGCTTAGATTCTCAGATAATAAAAAAGTAAAGGCACACTCAGTAATTTTATGAAATATGTCTATCGTTGGATATATTAGGTTGCAAGATGCTGAAAAATGAGTGCCAAGTGTCTTCCTTATGCTGTGTGCAGCCTGCCACATAGTGCTGCTCCTTATGATGGAAAAACAGTGTGGGACCCCTGAAGAACACCTCCCACCACATCATCTTTTAAAAATTTATAGAAATATTAGGAATACATTGGGTAGAAGACTTCTGTTGACATCAGGGTTTATGAGTCTTCATTCATCCAACCCCATGAGGGAAAATTAGGATGCTTAAACAAAATTATTGAGAGACTTCAACTGCCTTTGCAGTGACTTGTAAAGGAAAGGAAGGTAGTGGTAGTTAAGATATTTGCATGCATGTGTATTTATGTATCTTTTTATATCTAATTTTTTTCTTATTGTTTGGAGATGCTGATGATATGATAGGTGAGCTGAGATTAAATAATGAGATTACAGTGAACAGAAAATTCTCCAGACATATTGCTTCATCCTTCCTTGTCCTTCAGGCATGAGACCAAAGATACAGTGAGGATCAGCAACACGTTCAAGATGGAGGCTCATCATAGCATGGTGGTGCCAAGCCACGTCCACCACCCCCTCCATCTCCCCCGGGACCTGTTGGTGCATCTGTTTGAGGATGCAACACAGTGGTTCTTTGATGTCGGCCAGCAGGAACCTCATTTCATGTATGTTTGGATGTGTGAGTGTGTGAAAGAGTTCTGATGGTATTCTTCATAGTCTGTTTACCAGTTCACATACCTGGCTAGCAGCCCCTCATAAGGCCATCCATAGTAATGAGGGCAAATCTTTTAAAATTAACTTCTGCAGTACTGAAAATTTACACTCAGTCCAGTTCTTACTCACAGCTGCCTTCTCATCACCAGCTACCCAAACCTTGCCTGGGACACACTCTTCCATGCGGGTGCTTCCCAGATCCACCCTCACATCCACATGATGCTTGCCCCTGACCACTACTATGGCAGCATGGAGGGCCTCCGCACTGCCGCCCAGGTTTACTACCGCACCACAGGCAGGAACTACTTTTCCAGCCTCGTCACCATACACGACACCCTGGGCCTGACAGTGGAGTACGGGGATGCTGTAGCCTTGAGTAGCCTGGTAGGTGGTGTTTGTTTGATTTGAATAGATAACAAAATCTGATAGCTTAATGGTAAATATACATAAAATTAATGTGAAGGTTGATGTCCTGTATCAGATCATGTTCTGTCTTTTTTACCCAAGGATGAGGCTGGGCTGGCAACTTCACATATTTTCCCTATCCTCTAGTTGATAATGGGACAATTTTCTTTCATTTACACCCATGGAAGGTTTTTCCTGTGTAGAACTGTATTCTTCACATGTGAACATTTTGCTGTGAGAGTTATCTCAAGAAGTGAGGAGATAATAACATATTTGAGTCCAGAACACTAGTTAAATGAAAGCAGGCAAATTATGTAAGGTCGTATGAAGATAAAAGGATGAGAATTATTGTGTGAAGCATGCTAAGTGTTTTGAAATGGCTGGAATACGTGCCAGCAGCTAGAACAAAGAAGACATGAGATTAGGTCCTGGAATAGAACCCAAAAAGTAAAGAATTTCTAATATATATGGGATGTTAAGCTAAATATAGAGTGTGTGTGTGTGTGTGTGTGTGTGTGTGTGTGTGTGTGTGTGTGTGTGTGTGTGTGTGTGTGTTTATGTCATTCACCTATAGTCATCTGTTGGTCACCCAGCCAACCATTCCCCTCCAGAAATAGCTCAAACCTCGTACTGACCAATGTTTGGATAGGACTGAGACCACTCACACACGAGATACTGGGACAGCAAGGCCACAATTCCTCGGGTTATATCCCATATCTACATGCTGCTAGGTGAACAGGGGCTACACATCAATCAAGAGGCTTGCCCATTTGCCTCACCATGCCAGGGACTCAAACACGGGCCTTCTCAGTTGTGAACAGAGCATGCTGACCACTACACTATGCAGTGTGTGTGTGTGTGTGTTTACATTTGTTAATATGGCAGTCATAAAAGAAAGATTTCATTACCAGCATCATGATCCTTTGACAGCTGAAGCATTCTGATCCTCCAGGGTGGGAAGGGTGATCTGGAGGTGGTGTTCCTGTGTGACTACCCAAGCAGAGACTTCTTCAGTCTGATTTACTTCACTGTGCAGGCATACCATGACACCTTCAGTCAGCCATGCAAATCGTGAGTCCATTGTAAAATGTGGTATTTGTTTTGTACCATCTGTCAAATCTGGTACTGAATTTAGCATTGATAGGAATTTTATTTGAATTCTGCATCCTTAATATTACTATACTTCATTTATGTTGCATCATATTCTCCCGTATTTATTTCTTAATTGTCTCTCCTACTTTTGTTATCATCATGTTTGGAGTTTCAGCCAGATATCATTATAAATGTACCATCTACGAATCATCATATTCCATTTAGCTATTTCATAAATGCTGAAAATGAATCAAGGTGTGTGTGGTCTGCTGCTTAATTTTTAATTCCACTCTCTCATCATCCTTGAATTTCAGCCAGAGATTATTATAAATGTGCCTTCTCCAAAGTCATCACATTCTATTCAGGCATTTCATCATTGCTGTCAGTGAACCAAGGTGTGTGTGGTCTGCCTCTAATTCCCTTCCCTCCCTAGGCTGGCAGGGGCATGGCCAGCACTGGGCACCAGCCGCAATGCCTCAGTGGGCCGCCTTCCAGCCATTGCCCGCATGGTGTCCAGGGGTGACTGTGCTTCCCTCAGGGCAGACTTCAGTACTTTTGAGATATTCCAGGTGATTCAACAATATTTGTTTTGAGATATAAGGCTTAGTTATTTATTAATTTATTATTATTATTCATTATTGTTATTATTATTATCATTATTATTATTATTATTATTATTTTATTATTATTATTATTGTTATTTATTTTTATTTTACTTTATTTGTTTATTTTATTTATTTTATTTATTTATTTATTTATTTAATTAATTAATTTGTCCCTTCATCAAATAATCTAGAACAAGTGGTAGTTGAACAGTACAGTAAAATCCCTCTTATCCGGCATCAACGGGACCGCCGACATGCCGGATACTTGAATAGAAGTGAAATTATGTCCACAATCATCACCCTACACTCACGCATCTTACCATAACAAAGATCAGCTGATCACCGTGCCACGCGTTGCCACCCACACTGCCACCTCACACTCACCAACACACAATACTACTGTACTAACATTCTCTTTAATACTTTCCTCTTATAAATAAGATGATGGGTTACAAAAATAAAGTACGTATACACTTATTTGCTTTATTCAATATTAGCCAGCATGTATAGCATACAATAAAGATATGAAAATGTACGAGTGTTTGTGACACTTTTTCGCTCCCCACACCTCTCATTCAACACCCTCCAGGTCATCAACATCATCAGATTCTGTACTTGTTTGCCCCACTTCTTTTCCCTTACAAGCTACTTTAAAATAGTTTCTAATGTCTCCTTGTTTGCAGCTCCTTCTTTGCAGCAAAAACTCATTCTCAATGCAGTGAAGGGTCATAACATATCGGGTTGACATGGATGTGCACTGCTCAGCAAACCTGACAAAGCCAGCTATGTGTTTCACAGCCTGTTCCCAAGTTACTTTAGGCTCATTATCATCATCATCATCATCACTGTCATCACTAATTTTCTCTAAATGATCTTCTACTACAGCATTGATAAGTTCCTCGTCTGTGAGAGTGAATGATACGGCTTGATTTTCATCCACATCCACCCATTCCTGTAACGCTTCATCTGTCACTTTAAGTTGCACATTTCCCCCCATTTCCCTCAGCTCGCTCACCGAATTTTTCATGCCACCTACAAACCCTTCAAACTCCTCATCATCCTCATCATCACACATCATCAAAGGGGACAATTTGCGCCAACATCGCATCAATGTTTGCCTTTTAACTTCTAGCCAAGCAAGTGAAGCCATGAATATCACATCCTTAACATTAAACTGTTTTTGGAACTCAGGGATTGTGCCATCCTCATAATTAATCATAATTTAATCTATTTTATGAGTACACATTGATTTTTTATTGATTTTAAGGCTCAGGGAAAAATGTGCGCCGATACTTGAAGCTGCTGGATCCTCAAATGCCGGATGAGAGGGAATTTCTACTGTACTAGAGCAGTGGTGGCACACGTGGGATGAATATATGAACACATCGCATGTGTGATGGATATATGAAATGGTGAATAGACATATATATGATAATAATAATTGTTGAGACTGATACAGTAACTGTATCAGTCTCAACAGTTATTACAGTAAAATCCCTCTCATCCGGCATTTGAGCATCCGGCAGCTTCAAGTATCTGGCACATTTTTCCCCAAGCCTTAACCCTTTCCTTCTGGCAATCGTATATATACGATTGCAAAAATGCGTCCGTAGCAACGGCGATCATACCCGTAATCAAGAATTTTCGCGCCTCAATTTTGAGCTCCAAGCGCGGTTTCTCGAGTCAGATGGTGGGAGTGGAAGTGTCTGGCATGTTTCCACATGTAGTGTTGTCACTAGCTCTGGAAATTTAGCGGTAACTAAGCTATTTTCCCTTTCTCCGGGCAACACTTGGCAAACCCAGCGACCCGCCAGTTGGAAAGCACTCGCCGGGTGGAAAGCACCAGGATAAATGCGAAGAGACATCCTGATAAGAGCGAAGGATCTCAGATCATAACTCACCATGGAGCAGGACAGAACATATGCATTTAGCAGTGCTTCTGAGTTTGAAGACAGTGACAGTGAATATTTAGAAGAAGAAACTGAAGAAAGCGAAGACATTAGTGAGGACTCGGAAAATGATTTACAGGATCCACCTGTTTTATCAGAACAGAGAGATGTTACCTATCATTCTTTTCATGTTAACTTTTTTCATTATCTTCGATTTTATAATAAAATGGTAGAAGGTAACTTGTCAGAGAGAGAGAGAGAGATTGTTTGAATACTAATAATTATTTTCTCTTTGTTATTCTGAATACAATGATGTACTTTGTAGCTCGATGTGACCTCTGAAAGTTCAGTTTATGCCTTATAAAGAATTCCTCCTCCTCCCGCCTGTGTGAATCCGTCATCCAGAAACAGCCCGGAGAGGGATGACATCGCGTGCACACACACACACACTCTCTCTCTCTCTCTCTCTCTCTCTCTCTCTCTCTCTCTCTCTCTCTCTCTCTCTCTCTCTCTCTGTCTCTGTCTCTGTCTCTCTCTCTCTCTCTCTCTCTCTCTCTCTCTCTCTCTCTCTCTCTCTCTCTCTCTCTCTCTCTCTCTCTCTCTCTCTCTCTCTCTCTCTCTCTCTCTCTCTCTCTCTCTCTCTCTCTCTCTCTCTCTCTCTCTCAAAGATGAGAGAGAGAGAGAGAGAGAGAGATGAGAGAGAGAGAGAGAGAGTGAGTGTGTGTGTGCACACGGTTGTCATCGCTCTCCGGGCTGTTTCTGGATGACGGATCACACAGCAGGAGGAGGAGGAATCCTTTATAAGGCATAAACTGAACTTTCAGAGGTCACATCGAGCTACAAAGTACACCATTGTATTCAGAATAACAAAGAGAAAATAATTATTAGTATTCAAACAATTTTCTGACAATTTCTAGGTTTACCATTTTTAGCCGTCATACAAAACGAGAAAATAATTTAAGCACCGGAAGGAAAGGGTTAAAATCAATAAAAAAATCAATGTGTACTCATAAAATCGATTAAAATTCCCGCACGAGGCGTACTTTGTCCCCTCACCACCAGAGCGCACTACTTTGCGCCACCCGCGGCCCACTGCACTGTGTTTACTCAGTGACTCAGTCCGGCGTGTGCACTGTTTATCGCCTGACGCCTTCATCATGCCTCAAGTTGTAGAAAAGAGGAAGCATGTTGTGCTTACACTTAAGCAGCTGATCAGATCAGCTGATCTTTGTTATGGTAAGATGCGTGAGTGTAGGGTGGTGATTGTGGACATAATTTCACTTCTATTCAAGTATCTGGCAATATTCAAGAATCCGGCATGTCGGCGGTCCCGATGATGCTGGATAAGAGGGATTTTACTGTATATATGTATATTCACCATTTCATATATTGTTGAGACTGATACAGATACTGTATCACTCAACAATTATTATTATTATATATATATGTATATTCACCATTTCATATATCCATCACACATGCGATGTGTTTATATATTCATCCCATGTGTACCACCACTGTTATACTATTGTTCAACTACCACTTGTTCTAGATTATTTGTTAAAGGGACAGATTTGATGTCCACCACTTGTATTGACTATGTTTTACCTCTCCTCTTCTTACTGTTCTGTGTTTAGATGATGTACCCGCCCAGTTGATGATGCTTGCCATGGCTGGATCAGATTAGGAGCTTGGTGTGTTGGTAGCTTTAAGGACCGGTAGTGAGCTTGGTATTTCTGGTAGCTTGGAGGTCATGGGTATAAGTTGATGTAGTTGGTGTGTGTGAGTAAAAGACATGTATGATAAGAGTTCTTCTTGATTTAATAGTAGGTAGAATGTACACACTTAATTTGAGACGAGAGTATAATGTGACGATTGATTGTTCTCTCACTCTGAAGTGATGTGAAATGATGACTGAGCAGTGTCTCTCAAGACTGACTGTGACTGAGTGGAGCTGAGTGAGAGACCAAGACTGACTGCTCGCGACTGGGTGACTGACTCCAAACTGAACTGACTGAGAGAGCTCACTACCATGCGGGTTGTATTTATCTGAGCTAAGTGGATCACGTTTTGGCTTTTGGGGAGAAGAAATGACCAATGAGATGCCAAGATATGAGGTGAAAGGGCCAATAGGATTTCTTGTTATTTTAGCCGATGACCAGGAAGGAAGACTCAGAGCAAACACAGGTGTTTTCCCTAAGGACTGGAAGTGGGTGTGAAATTCCCTTGAGAGGTAGAGAAGGAGAAAGGTTAAAATAGAATGGACTGGCTGGCCCTGGGCACACGTGGGATGAATATATGAACTCGTCACATGTGTGATGTATATATGAAATGGTGAATATACATATATATAATGATAATAATTGTTGAGACTGATACAAATTTATTTTATTTTATTTATTTATTTATTTTATCTATGTTTTTATTTTATTTTTATTATTGTAATTTTTTAATTAATTAATTTATTTATTTATTTATTTTATTTTATTTCTTTTTTTTTTTTTTTTTTTTTTTTTCTTTCCTCAAATTCCCTTAGGAGGTTGGCTTCTCTGTAAACACATCTTGCTGCAGTCCTCTCAATTTCACATTGTCTCACTTATCATGATATTATTTCAACAGCTTCCAATGATATAGTGGTACTTTGAGTCTTCCTACCATTATATATACTGTCACTGTCCTATCACTTGATTTAATATTTCTGCCACCTCACATTAGTGATTAAGAGAAGTGTATATCAGGAATGTCACTAATTACAGTTTTTTTTGAGAAATATAAAAGAACAACATACACTCATTTCCTCACTTGGTCCTTGAATGTGGGGGGAAGATAGGCACAGGGACATGAAGGGAATATAGGCACAATGCGGAGAGTGCCAGGAAAGTGGAGATAAGGTAGCTGTAGCGTGGAGGATGCCAGAAGATACTTTTTTTAATGTGGGAGGGACACCGGTCAAAGGCAGTAAAATTAGAAGAAAGAAACTTTGACACCAAGGTCTAAGGCAATAAAATTAGAAGAAAGGGCCCACTGAGGTGCCACTCCCCAAACAGAATCAGAAACCATTGTCAAAAATTGGAGGATAAATCCTTACAATATTACCACTGGTTCTTATTCATTGCAGGCTGTCTACAGGCCACACACGCCATGGCAAGTTGCAGCAGCAATAAGGAAAGCCATAGAAAAGTATGACAAATAGCACAAAGGAATGAGAGGAGGTAGCAGGAACAAAAGAGAGAAGAGGAGACATGGCATCCTTGTGCTCCTCTCTTCCAGCACTTTACTTGTACCATACTTAATGAGGTGGTGCTGGAGGTTGTAGGTAAGCCTGAAGGTATTCTAAGTCCCTCCATTGCCTTGCTGTGCCCTTTGTATAATTTTCTATTAGCATTGACACTCCTAAAATTTTTGCAAGATAAGACATCCCTTTATCTGTATTTCTGGCATCTTGGTCAGATGAAATATGCAGACTTTCTTCATGTTCAAGTGAAAAAATACACACTACCTAACATCATTATTTTCATCTATTATTATTTTTTATTTATTTTTTATCATTTGGCCAAAGCTTTATCTATTTATTTTATCAGTGGTATTTATCATTGAATTGACTGCAACTTTAATTATTGAAATAATTACTCTCATGGTTTTTTGCATTTGCAGTATTTTAAGGACTGAATGCCCTATTTCCTGAAGGCTGTTGTTCTGGTTTCAGGGATTTAATGTTGAAAATTTTTGAGATTCAGTGATCTGTATTTATGTCCATGTAGGGCTTTCTTGATTCCTCTCATTCATCTCCATTTTCTACCCTGAAGTTGTTGGCCTGGCCACTGATCTGCCTCCATCTGTGTTGAGCCAAGGAAATATATGCATAGTTTGAATAAGGTAGTGATTATGTATGTATATATTTGTCAGGTGTGTGTGTGTGTGTGTGTGCGTGTGCGTGTGCGTGTGCGTGTGTGTGTGTGCGTGTGCGTGGGTGCATGCGTGCGTATGTGCATGCATGCATGCATGCTTGCGTGTATGAGAGAGAGTGAGAGAGAGAGAGAATGGTTTATTTCCATAGCCCTCCCCTCCAACCACAACTTCGGTCCAGCCTGTAGATGCATTCAAGGCATAAGCTGATGTGGGATTGAACTTGCAACATTTATGTTGCTGTCTGGTGCTACACTCAGCTTCATTTACTTTACAACAAAGTTAAAGGGAGTAAGTAGCATGTGAGTAATGTGTATATGATATGGAAAGGGAAGGAGACAGGAGTATTTGACAAACAGACTACTTAGTTTCAGTTAAACTTATTTTTCTGTAATTTCTGTAGGTTAGAGAATTTACAGTTAAATACTTTTAAGATTCTTTGATCCTGCCCCCACCCCCACCCCCCACCCCACACACACACACACACACACACACACACACACACACACACACACACACACACACACACACACACACACACACACACACACACACACACACACACACACACATGAACAGACATGCACAGCTAAGTAGAAAACAAAGCCATCTTTCTTAGTCATATGAATTGGGCTTTAAGGTTACTAATATATTTTCATCTTCAGTGTTAATGTATTATTGCATTTCATGTATACCATGCCTTATTTCCTCTTTAGGGTTTGGCATAGACCATTTCTGATCTCTTGAATTAAACACCCACATGCACACTGGGACTGAGCCTTCTCCCCTGGTAGGTTACAAAGTTATAACTAAGTCACATACCACACCTGTTCATTGGTGGGTGATAAGGGACTGCAGCATGAAAGGAGACAACAAACCTGACTTGTTTTTGTCCAACCTGGGATTCAAACCTGGTACCTCAATGGGCTGAGCATACCAGGCCTCACACTAGGAAGGTGTTGAGAGAGAGAAAGAGACAGCCACTAATCATGTGGAGCAATACACCAGACTTGTAGTGTTTAGGTCAAGAGAGGCTGTGCTAGGTTTAGATGTGGTAGAGAATATATACTTGAGATAACATACATAAGTATTCCATTGTAAATCAGTCCAACAAACTTCCTTGAGTTTGTTAATGTCATGTTTGGCTGTTGTTGGCTGCACAAATCATTATTGTCCTTATTTATTTATCTTTCTGAAAATCATGGTGGTTTAATTTGTATGTGGTTGTGAAGTGAAGCTTTAACATGGATTCAGGGACCGTACCTACAAATAATACTTATCAGAAGAAATTTTCAAATCTTACACTTTAGTATTGGTGGAATGCTTAAGTCCTATCTTCTTAAATCCAAAACACTTACTCTACCTAAGTACACTTAGCGGACAACGAAGTTAGTGTTGTGGGTGTGGTGTCTCAGCTCGCTTTTCCAACATCTAAATATTCACAATCAAGATGGATGCACCACAACAAGGAGAGAGGAGATGGAGGCCAAGGATTTATAGGCCTAGAAAAGACATTTTAAATGTGTATGAAGACGTTGAACTTGTAATAAGGTACAGTCATGAGGGGATGCCATGAGGGGATATTGCTAGTGTGCAATATAGTGAGAGATGCCATTGCACCCAAGACCAACAGGAGCAAGGTAACAAGTGTGGAAATGAAGGTGGCCACAACACTGCAGTATTTGGCTGCCGGGAAAATGCAACTCTGCAGAGGCGATGACCTCGGCTTTTCCCAGTAAGCCGTTAGTCAAGTGATAGGGCAGACTTTTGCTTTCTGCTTCTTTTCATACCAGTATCCAGCACTTAAGTTTTTCCAAGAGTACTTTGCTGAGCGAACAGCATTTCTGAAAGTAGTACTTGAGTATCCTGCTTAGCTAATTGTTCCTGGGATGATATTAAAGTGTAAGTGCATCAAAATACTAAGTATTCTTTGTAGGTACATCCCCAGAATGTTAGGTTGTGATTGACAACACTTGATTTTTCATTTGAACCATTTTCCAGAAGAGTTTCACAATTTCCTGTGGTTTGAAGTGATCTCTGCTACAGATCCTGAATCTTTTGTGTGGCAGAACCTGTCTGGTTTTGTGACTGAAGCTGCACACATTCAGATTCCTTGCCTCAAAAGTGATTAAAAGGAGTGAACATGCTGGTGTTCATTCCTGGCACTTAGAAGGCTGTGGCACAGTTAGCAGTGCCTGATTCATGGTGCCATATAGATATACAGCAGCTGACATATAGCACTGGCTTCACTCAGGTGTGTGTGGCATGGGTGTGAGGCATGAGTGGTTGTTGCTTCCTCCATTACACCACTTGCAGTGTGCACCGGGGCTAAGTAGTAATGTCTTCTTGATATGCTTCATAATAAGTATGGAATTATTCAGTAATGAACTGCAATGAGTCATTTATTCTTAATTATGTGTTGTTATTGTAATATATTTTATGAATGCATTGAAATTATTATTAGATATTATCTTGTATTGAGTATATTGTTGGCTGTTGTTGATTTTGTAGTTGCATGAAAGAATTTTGATCAGAAGCATCAGTAGTCTTCTGTAACTCCATTAAAATCATGTAGTTGTATTTTATGTTCTTGAAAATACACTCCAGCCTCTCAATTTTTAGTTGCAGGGTGTGAACATTTTCCCTTATTTTGAGAAAATGTTACTTACTTTCACTTACTGAAATGTTCTTATGTGCTGTGCATTCTGAGATTACAGTAAAGTTATGTGTACACAGTCACAATAGACATTATGATTGGCAAAATTTTTAGGTTTAATGATAATCATTTGGTCACTACAACAGCATGATGGTGTGACTCATGTATAGTACCCATTAAAACTAAAAATTCTGCCAATTGTAACAGCCACCATGGCAATTATTGTGATTGTGTACATGGCTTAATGCACTGTTCCCTCCTGTCTACCTTTGGTATTAGTTTAGCTTGAGTCCTGATACTTGTCCTTCATGTGTGTTTATCATTCCACAGACCATCACACCCTCAGTCTTGTATTTTGTTCACAAATCAAGTACAGTAGTGTACACGACAATGCATGGTCATTGTGACATACAACTGCCATAAAGCACTGAAATTTTAATGAATATTTAATCAATAACAAACCAATACTGGCATAACAAACTCACCACATAATGCTCATGCAAGCATTGCCATTTTAATAAATATTTAATTGGATTAATGAACCAAAACTGGCAAGATGAACTTGCCATTCATGCTGGCACTGAAATTTTAATAAAAATTTAATCAGAATAACAAACTAAACTTGCAAGACAAACTCAGCAGCTGCGCAAGCTGCTGCTCACATATCCGCCACCTGTTCCTTCCTCCCTTTTTTTTCCTTCATCTTGTCTTAAACCTCCCTTCCTGTCACCTCCCCTCCCTGTTACCTGTCAGAGATAAGGGACTAGGGGGTGATACCTCACCCCCTCTCACTCTCACTCTTGTATGTGTAATTCCATTTTCATTCTCAATTAGTCTCATTCTATTTAGCAAACCTTAGGATTGTTCTTACTTTCAGAGAGAGAGAGAGAGAGAGAGAGAGAGAGACCAATGGAGGGAGGGAGGATAGCAGAGAGAGGTGAAATAGTTCTCCAGAAAAGGTCAAAAGGAGAAGGGAGAGAGAGAGAGAGAGAGAGAGAGAGAGGTGAATTAGTTCTCCGGAAAAGGTCAAAAGGAGAAGGAATAGAGAGAGAGAGAGAGAGAGAGAGAGAGAGAGAGAGAGAGAGAGAGATGGCTCAGACTTATGGGGGCTTACTGTATGTCTATACATGACGCCGACGGTAGGTAAATGTGACTGATACTTGTCAAAGCAGCGCCAAACTCGGGGTGATAATGCATGAAACTTGGGATTGTAAGAATTTAGGACTAGGTGTGAAACTTGGGAGGGTATTGTATATATTTGTTGTATTATCTCAAATGCAGTAGTGCAAATGTGCTTATTTTAAGGTACTTTTTAAAAAATTGTGGAATTTTTTTATATTATTTTCAGGTTCCCTGGAACCAATGAATTTATTCACACAGATTCTTCTGTTGCCACAACGTACATTTGTCATAACAAACGCTACATTAGAACGAATCATGTTCATTGTTGTGTACCTTACTGTATTCTATGAGAGGTTGTAGTGCATGAGTTTCTTGTTGACCATATTTGTATACATAGTTTAACAATAAGTAGTTCTGTTGTGACACATTTGCCAGTGTGTGATGTGCAAGCATCCTAGCAAAAGGGGCATCAGTATGTTATAAAACAGACCAAAGTTTTCACACCAGTTGCTTTAATAATGCTTACCTGTAGTGCACTGATGATCATGTACAAACAGCAGCTCATTAAAGCAGTTGTGCACACTAAAAGCCATAGATTTCCATACCATGATTTAATGAAACATACACACACACACACACACACACACACACACTAAAAATATTGCTGGTGAACTAGAGCTAAGGAAGATAGGATGAACTCTTAAATTATTAATATTAGACAGCACTTTCATGATTGTCGTTTGAAATTTGGCAAATTATGGAGATGCATGTCTAGAAAATAAATTGCCCAAAGACAGTTGTTGAAATGAGGCTGTGTGATCATGTGTGATCTCTTTGACAGTTTACCCGTGGAAAGATCCCTTAAGAATTTAATTAAAGCAAAGTCATTATGCAAAATAGCTTAATATTTCTATTGTGTACTTTGAGCTTGATGTTATACGATTTGTATGCACAAAACTTATGTAATGAAACATTTCTATAGTACTTATTAAATGATATATTTCTGAATCAGTATTGAAGTCATTTCCATTCTGAATGAATGGGTGTTGTTTTCCCTGAAGGATGCATGTATAGTATTGTAGTTCTGGGGGTGAACAAATATGTAGGGAAATTTTTATACAGCATGTCCTGGGAGGAAAGGATGTAATGTTGGAAACTGATTTTATGTAAAATTAATTTGTATGGAAATTTTTTACCTTGTACTTTGTGAACACCTTGTGTGTGCCTGTACGTATATTTGAACAGACTACTGGGAGAGTGGTTAGTGTGCTCATCTTACAACCGAGAGGACCAAACTTTGAACCCTGGCCTGGCAGAGAACAATTTAGGCTGAAGTCCTTCACACTGTAGCGTCTGCTTAACTAGTACAGAATATATAATTTTGGATAATCCTTTTGACTGCACTCTTTGTAGACTGGCACCTTCAGTGTGAGTTGAGCTGCAACCTTGTTGTCTGGAAAGAGCAGGCAGCCAATAATCTGCCTTGTGTACATGCATTGGTCACGACTGGATTTGCATCCCATATCTCTCTTCTGTCAGATGAACAGTGATTAAAGATGAAAGGAAGCCGTCCCAAATTGTTTGCAACCCAGCCATGGAGCTCTTGAATGTGAGTGGAGCCCTTTAACCATAACACCACCAGTCTGTTTAATATATTCATTTTATTACACTTGGAAATTGGAATAATTATTTTTTGACAGCATGAAGGTTTTGCTTGAGGGGTAACAATAATACCCATGTGTGTACATAGAGATCAGGCCAGTGGTGCAGGTGACTTCATAGGTGCTCCAGATAAGGCCACATTATACATGGCTGGCTCAGATTTACTATCTCTGTGAGCTGTATTTACTTGTATGTCAAGGCAATTGATGTTTTGTTAAGGCTACCAACTCTTGAAGACAGCTCTCAGCTTGGGATATAACTAGACAGCCATGTGCAGCAGTGCCATATTAAAAGTGTTGATTGTATCTTGCATCTTGCTCAGATGGTGGTAGCTGTTGCAGGGTTGGTAACAATAGTAGTAGTAGTAGAGGTGGTGGTGGTGACAGTGACGGGTAACAGAAGTAACTGCCTTTGAGGATGAAATAATGCCATTTCTCTAGATTCATTTATGCTTCCTCAGTGATCTTGCCTAGCCAGCTGGAAAATAGACACTTGGACTGGTGTGTCCCAGGAAGCCTCCACTCCTGAATGGCTACTCCCATAAATTTGTCTGCAACTGCTGGAGTTTCTTTGCTTCCTCTACTGTTTTGTCAGTGTCATTGGCTGGCTTGTGGTCAGCTTCTGTTGTGTCTATGAGGCTTGGGGCAGTGATGCTGCAGACAGTGGGTAACCATTTAAACTTGAAATCCAGCTAACAGAACCCTTTTTAAGGTATTTTGGGATATTTTGTGAGGTCATGTTTATGGCAACAAAACTCTCCAAGCATGCCTGGAACATCAAAGGCTCCTGAGAAAGGTTAGGGCACACGGGATAGATGGGAAAGTGTTAGGCTGGATAGGGTCATGGCTTAGTGACAGGCGACAGAGAGTGGTAATAAACGGCTCGAAATCCGAGTGGGGTCATGTAATTAGTGGGGTGCCACAGGGATCAGTATTAGGGCCATTGTTATTTCTAATGTATATCAATGACTTGGATAGTGGAATTAGTAGTGATGTTAGTAAATTTGCGGATGACACAAAGATAGGTAGATTGATTAGGTCAGAATCGGATGCCATCGCCTTGCAGGCAGACTTAGATAGAATGAATGAATGGACGGATAGATGGCAGATGCAATTTAATATCAATAAATGTAAAGTGCTTAGCGTAGGTAGAGGAAACCCACACAATAGGTACACATTAGACAACCAAACTCTGGTAGGTACTGGGTACGAGAAAGATTTAGGAGTTATAGTTAGCTCTGAACTCCGTCTAGAGAAACAATGCACAGAAGCCAGAAACAAGGCAAATAGGGTACTAGGATTCATCTTTAGGAGTGTTAAAAGTAGAAGGCCGGGAGTAATATTAAAGTTATACTTGGCGCTGATCAGACCTCATCTAGACTACGCGATGCAGTTCTGGTCCCCACATTACAGGAAAGATATAGGTCTATTAGAATCAGTACAGAGGAGAATGACTAAAAGGATACAGGGGATGAGGAGTATTCCTTACGAGGCGAGGTTGAAGCTGTTAAATTTACATTCCTTAGAGAGACGTAGGTTAAGAGGGGACCTGATAGAAGTCTTTAAGTGGTATAAGGGTTTTAACAAGGGAGATGTAAGCAAAATTCTTAGGATCAGCAACCAGGGTAGAACAAGAAATAACGGGTTCAAGCTTGAAAAATTTAGGTTTAGGAAGGAGATAGGAAAAAATTGGTTCTCAAATAGAGTGGTAGATGAGTGGAACGGACTCAGTAATCATGTAGTTAGTGCTAGGACACTAGAGAGCTTTAAGAGAAGATTAGACAAGTTTATGGATGGGGATAGCAGATGGAAATAGGTAGGTGTGTTTCATACAGGGACTGCCACGTGTAAGCCTGGTCACTTCTTGCAGCTTCCCTTATTTCTTATGTTCTTATGTTCAGAGCAAGATGTTTTATACAGGGACTGCCATGTGTAGGCCTGATGGCTTCTTGCAGCTTCCTTTATTTGATGTTCTTGTCATACCTTTGACAAAAGTACTTATGGTATCTTTGATAAACTTAAATCAGTAGTACTTAAGCACCGCAATGGCTGCATACATTTGACTCCATTCACTAGCCAGGACTGAAGATGGTGTGCATCAGTAATGTAGGGATCTGTCTCCTTGCTTGCAATCCTCACAAAGTGGTAAAGGGTATTTCCAAATTAAATGTTATTTCATAACATTCAAGTATGCATTATGTACAGTTATAATCTTGAGTGAAGTAAGCCAAGATCCAGATAATGTAATGCTCAATGGCTGTATTGATTCAAACTCACCAAGACCCTCAGATATTATGCATAACTCCACTTAATTTACTTGCTTATTAGATTAAAATTTATTGTTACATTTTGTGAAGAGGAAGTTTGATATAAATTTGAGATATAAGTTTCAGATAATGTTGCTGCATTGCCTTTGTTGCAGCTATACAGTTCAACACTTCCTTGCAAGTCATGAATCAAACATGATTGCCATTGTGTAAGTCAGTATTGCTGAAGGTTTACTATTAAAATTACCATCAGAACTTTAATTAAATCATATTAGGATTCCCTCATATCCATTGAGCACATTTTGTTGCCGCAAGCAAAATCAAAACGAGTCAGCAAGATCAAAATGCTTGCCATGTCCATAGTGTTTCTGCCCTGGACCTCACCACCACAACAAAGGAAGACATCAGGAGTTGCTTGTTGATTCCCTACCAGTTAACACTGATGAAATGCCAGAGAATGAAGAGACTGAACAAAGAATGTGGGCAAATTTCAACCAATGCTACTGTTTCATGACATCTGCATCGTAACAACAAGCATCAGGAAGCCAGAAGGCATAACCTTTCACAGTATACAGGGCCTGCTTGCTTGGTGGTGGTTCCAGGCAATGCAATATGGCTTCCATTAATAGCAAATGGTATAATGAAATAACCAATACACTTTTTTATTTACTTAAAATATATATGCTATAATTATATAACAATTGCCACTGGACACAATATAAATATTGCGTTCTATTAAATTATTGAGAAACTAATTCAAGAATGTAAAATCTATTCGTACATACACGTAAAGAAAAATCTATGGACGGATGGCTAGTTCCTTATAACAGTGGAATGAAATATCACATGGGGATGGACATTTCTCTGAATTATCAAATGTGGACGGATATTTTCTTTGTATAAACAAGAACAGATGCTATCACAATTTACATGGACGGATAGTTGCTTTTGTAAAGATGTGGATAGATTCTATCACACAAGTTCTTCACTTAGAAAATATGACATGATTTTGAACTGCTTTAAACCACTCATTTGTGTTGAAATAGGATGCAGTGATTACTTGATGTACAGCAGGTTACCATTAACATGTATATACCTTTAAGGCTTAATTTACAACACCTGGAATACAGTCCTTTGGAATACAGCATAAAATTAAGTTACTGTTCATTTACACAGTGCCTTGTGAATGTTTAAATTTTCGAATGTATCTAAGGTTTTGCAAGTGGCTGCAATATTCATAATACAGAAATATGCTGGCTTGACTGTTTGCTGATGTAATTTTTCAATCTTTTTGCATCAAGCTGAAAGTAAAGTTGAAAATTTTCAAGAGATTTAAACTTTTAAGGTATGTGTGAGTGCTTATGATTATCAGTCATTTCCTGATGCATGAAGAGATGGTGGTCTTTCTTTGAAAAATATGTACTACAAAGTACATGAGGCAATAGAAAACACTACCTAAAATACCATATTATAGAGTTACAAGCCAGTACTAAATCTGAATGTAGAACACTGTTCCAACTGCAGTTTCTGTTAACACTTTAAAGTGCTATACATAATTATTTGGACAAATTGAGAATCGCCAGTAAAACCTTATCTTCCACTGGTTGCTGTGAAAAGACAGAACTGAAAATGAATCCATAACATTCATAAAGCACTGAAATTTCATAGACATCTCTGTCACAATGAGATTCAAACCATTTGTACAACGTAACACAAAGAATGTTCGCCTTGTATGTATAAAGAGCATGTTAATTTTTTACAATCATTCAAGGAGACTGAAAATCGAGAGGTGGTGGCTGTGATACCTGAACAATGTGGGTCAGTTAGCTGGAGAAAGAGAAAGACTTACAAAGGTGCATGTATTTGTCTGTGAAAGTGTCAGGCTGATATGTTACTGTTATTTGACTAACAAAATATTTAGCTAATTATAAGGGCAATTGCAATCCTGGGAATGTGCAACGGATGAAAACAGTGAAATCTGACAAATTATTTGCCAAGATCCCCTTGGGCAGTAATCACACTATAGGAAAAGTATAGTGGGTGCTACTTTTGTAACCTTATAGCTGGTTGGTGTACAGCTCAGTCATCCTGTCTTATGCTTACTCCAGGGGATGGGTCTGCAAGTTTACTTTCCCCTCTCCCTTATTTTGCACAATACTTACTTGGTTTCTCATCAACTGGACAAAATGATGATAGCTGATTATGAACAAATCTGTCAAAATGAAAGCTGACAAAAAATAATAGATATGTGCTGAAACAAGATAATGTGTATTAAAGTCACAGATTTCAAGAAATCACATGTGATGGAGAAAATTCTGAACACAATGGTGTCATCAGATTTTAGATAAGGCAGAAAGGAATGGTGGTAAGCAACCTTTTTATTGCAAGTTATGAGGACAAACATGCACACATCCACTTGTCTTGTGCCAAGAGCTTGAGATGAAAAGTTGTTTACCATCCTTTCCACCCTACCTAAACCTGATGACACCATTATGCTCAGAGGAAGTATCACACACCACTATTCTTATTTATGGTATAATGATTCCATGGAGAGAGAGAGAGAGAGAGAGAGAGAGAGAGAGAGAGAGAGAGAGAGAAAATCTTGCCACACCTAACATTCTTCAGTCCAATGATCGAGAAATGAAAGTATTGCACAAATTACTAGTAAGGGAGATGGAGACAAGTGAAGTAAAAGCAAAACAAGTGGGGCTTTGCTGGAGATAAGCTGTCTGAGCCATGGACGAATTGGCAATAAGGTTACACAAGTAGCTCAAGGTTCCAGCTAGAAATGAAAGGACAAACTTCCTCAGTCCTTTTCAGTCACCTTTCATGGTGCAGGAATACTGTGGCAGCATTCCTTAAACATAACATTTGGTATGTTCAATGTAAAACATATAAAACTACCTGATTCCAGATAAAATAATGTTCACCATTAGCTTGAGCTAGAGCTTGAGCTCTAACATACTTGGATGTTCCATTCATTGGAGATTCCATTTGTTCTGGCCCATATACTCAACTCTCATACAAACAATCTTCCTCAATCTCTCATTGTTCCTCTCTTTCAAGTAATCCATCAATCTCCCCTTAATTTCAAGAAAAGTCTTCCTTTCATACTCACAGCATCCCCCTCCCTATCATACCACTTTCTCTCATGCTACAAACACCCAAAATAAATGTCTTAAAAATGCACCATAGCATCACCAGATGGCTAGTGGCTCAAAAGACCCAGTATAACTGGAAGTCCATGAGGGAACTGTTTTGAGCTTACCAACCTTATTATTATATACAAGCCTTAAATACTTTACATGGGTATAAAGTTTTCTGGCAATCTTGCTAACAATAAAATATCATACTATGTAATGCTGTAACATTCAAATTAATACTTTTAAATATGTAAATTCATGCTAAGTCTTGTGCAAAATTTCTCTGCCCATATAAAATTTTAAAAAATATACAACCTTAAATCTGTGTTCAGGGCCTGGATGTTTAAAGCGAAGTCAATCATACATCCAAACATACACATCCACACATTAATAAGCATACCACTCTTGTTCTATAAAAAAAGCTAACCACATCAATCTCAAATAGAATCATACTGCTCACTTGAGATTCTCTGAAAAATATCATACTTGGTTATAAAAATAATTTAAATTGTGAGTTAACAGACAAGTGTTCACTTAGTGGTGGAACATCTGAGGCACTTTCACTGTACTATTATGTATAATGATGTTTGTTAGCGTCTGAGGACAAGGCTGAAGAACAGTAGTCCCAAAATTACAATGGAGCTGCTCTGTAATGCTGCTGCGCCTGCTACTCGGCACTTCAAGAAGTCGTACCTGAAATAATTAAGAGTTTTAAGTTAACATTTGGCATACAAAGTATTCTAGAAAATTGTCATGCTGAGTATCTCATCTGTGAAAATGATACCCAGACCTTTCTTTCCAAAACTTTCATTGTTTCTCCAGTTCTTACCTTGTTTTCTTGTTGCGGACAATGTTAATATACTCAGCCTCCATCAACTGGCCATCAAAGTAAGTGATGGGATCTTCAAATGGATACTCATAGCCCTGGATGCACTCACACTTGTAGCCTCCTGTGTCAAACCCTCGTCCCTGGATGGGTACACACTGTGGGCCAGAAAGTTGCAATTACACACAGCACTATAAAGTAGTTTAATTTCTAATATTATATTGCAGGAGAGCATGAAAAAATATCAAGGCAAAATCCATTTGCATCAATCATATCAGACAAAGACTTTTTTTGAGATTAAATAAAAACAACTAATTTTCCAATATAACCTTTTCATGCTTCAATATGATCTCTTTGTGCAGTAAAGACTTAAATTAGTAACCTCCAGAAGATTGTTATCCTCATTTTTATTAGTTACACCATCACCACTACCAACGTTGTCTGTCTACTTCTTCACTATTACTAGACATGCTAAACCTTCCATACTTGCAAAGGAAGGTTTGCTTACATAGGATGTCTTCCTGTCACAGCGGTGGGTGTCCTTGAAAGCATTCTGAACATAGTATTCACTTGGGCACTGCGTTATGTCCAGCTTGAGGAGGTCCATTGTGACTCGAATTGCACCTCTGAAAGCACACACATGCACACACACATTTAGTATGTAAGTTTAGATGTGCCATTACTGGGGAGTCCCCAATGCATGCAATACGGGAATATCTTGAATTTTGAATGCAACTTTCAAGACATACAACAAAGAAAATTAGCAACATCAGAATGTACTATCTGTTTTCATTAACTACTCACTTGAACTCCAGCTTGGCCCTGAGTGCATCCCACCCAAAGAAGGGTGCTGTGTAGTGGATCACCCACTTCTTCACAAAGCCATCACAGTCAAATTCTGGCACACTCCACTGACCATGACGCAATTCTGCTGCCCTGGGGATAAATGAGAGCAGAGTTTGAGATTGTCAAGAATTATGAAACAGATGGAACTGATATACCCAAAAGAAAACGTTGACAATTCTGCTGCCCTGAGAATAAATGAGAGGAGAGTTTGAGATTCTGCCAATGATTATGAAATAATGGGTTCTGATTTCTCCAAAAGAAATCAGCACACACTCACTTGTAGAATGTTGGGTAGCGTTCATATTTCCTGCCGTACATTCCCGTGGCATTGTGTCTCAACTTTAGCCTTAACCAGTACTTCTCCAGGTCATCAAAGTTGGTGGACCATCTTGTCTTCAGTTTCCTGTGTGAAAATGAGGATATTATAAGTACTCTTTAATGGACTTGGTGAGCTTATAAGGGCCAAGAGGAAGTTTCAACAAGTATAGATTGATATCAAGAAAAGGATGTGAGGAGTTTGCTGCATTGAAAGGTAAAGTTACAAAGTTGTATGTTTTACAAAATTTCCAAAGTTTACAGTTGTGCTAGTGCTAGTCTATGCTGAAAAGCTATACTAAACAAGTTATCAAGTTCATTCCTAGTATCCCCAAAGATCTACTAGTCTAAGCTAAAGATGCCTGAACAATATACAAGAATGTGACAATATAATGAGAAAGTCGTAGGTAAATACAATCACCAAGACTGACACCAATGCCCAAACAAAAGTAAGAGGAACACACACCTGAACCACGGCTTGTTGACATACGAGTCCCGGGTGGAGTTGAGCCGTGCCAGGTCCTCCATGAAGAACTTGCGAGTGTTTAGGATGGTCTTGTAGGCAAGGGGAGCAAAGAGTGTGCGGTTGGTGAACTTCCCACGGTCCCAGTACATTCCTGAGGCCCAGATCTGTGGCAAGCAGGGAAGAGTGAAAGGGGCATGGAGGAAAAAGGATGGTAAGCTTGTCATAATTATCACTAACCATACTAACCATACCCACTACATCTTTCATCATTACAAACCCTTCTTGCAACAATCACAATGGCATATAAGGCTGCATGTAAATTGCTTCATCTCGAAGTGACATGTACAGCCATGAAAGCCAAGCACTGCTGATGATATATAATTCCTGAGAGATTGAGTTTGTGCAATGTTACTTTGTGGTGGTAAAATACTGCACATCAAAGATGAGGTGTTACAGATATCAAAGGATTTAGCAATGCAAGATGAGTGTGCAATGTTGCTATGATAAGTATACCAACAACAAACTCAATCCATCAATTACAAATGACAGATTACAGTGGTCAGGTGGACAGAACAGATGAAAGTTATTGCAGGGCACATTACATACTTTGCAGTGGTAGATGCAATGCTAGTTTCTGGATCTCATGTGATAAGGTTCTGAGAAGGGACCCAAGAACTTAAAGCTTTAACAAAGAAACTCAAAAAAAATAATTTGATGACTTACCTTAAAAACCACAAAGGCTGACACCACCTAACCTTAATCTGAAGCACCAGATATACAATAAAACGCAAAAAGGTAAGATTATGTAGAAATAATAAGAGAGATGCAATCATGAGTATAGCAGCTTACCCTGCTGTTGCCAAGAATGATGGACAGCACTTCTCCCATCATCTGGTCCTCAGTGAGTGGCCGGTCCACCACTCTCACACCTGAGAAGATTTCCTGATGGTCTACAATCTGCAGGAAACAACAAAATACAATTGTGGATTTCATCAGTGTAGTAAGTCCATGGGTCTGTAACTTTTACTGTTGTGCTTAATTCAGTCCAATTACAGAGCGGGATTCAATTACCATTATTCAACCCTCTCACAACCACACATACCTTGCTTTAGTAATCTCAATCAGATTTTGGTTTCAAATTAAGAAGAAACCAAAGCACTTGAAGACTCACCTACTGTACCTCATCCTAATTTTGTACCACACTGAACTGCTGCACTGAATTGTTGAAAATAAAAATATTGCCATTTTCTTTTAATCTATCAAAACCTTACTTTCCCTACATTTGTTTCTGCATTACTCCTGCAAGAAGTGACTCAGTTATTAATTTCATCTCTTTATCACAGTGATTAAAGACACTTTATTCCAACCATAAAAGAATAACCTTATTATGCTAAGACCACCACCACCACTCCTAACACCTGCCACTACTATGAGTCAATGCACAGTCATGTTGCATCCACCCACCTGGAGGAAGGCACTCAGGAAGTTAGCCAGACGGAGTGCCATTCTGGCCTCATTCTCAAACTGAGCCTCCACACCATAGGCAACGTCACCACGCAAGATGAGGTCATCAGGGGGGAACTGGTGGCAGTTGTCCTTAGTGACAGACTTGAGAAACTCAATGACCTGGTCCACATTGATGGTGTTGGCACGCAGTGCCTCCGACCCCGTCACATTGTTGAAGTCCTTGGAGAGGTACTTGTGTCGCTCCCATGGGGACATCTTGTTGTAATCGAATGGCAACTTCTGGATCCCTGCAAAAATTTATAGTTAATTTTTTTTGTTTGTGGAGAGAAGAAATGTCATACAATTTTAATGTTCATTTTCAAGTTAATTCTCAAGAAACTGCAAATGTAAGAGAAAGTAAATGCCAATTCAAAACCAAAAACTATGGAATACCAGGATGCTGGACACCAAAAGAATGTAAAAGCTACACCTATTTATCTGTTCATTATTAGCCAAGAAAAGCTGTAGATCATGTTTGCATCTAATAGCATACTCATGAGTGAAACCATAGCAGTTTAACCTCATGTCTAACAAAAATGTAACAAAGGCTGTCTGCCAACTTGATATTGGTTGTATAGTGATAGTGTTTCCGCCTTGGGTAATGCTGGACAGGCACGCAAGGAGTCCTGCCAGCGACCGTGATGGTGGAGGTTTAGTTTTGCTCTGGTTATAACCACACAAGGCACAGACCTGATATGGCTTCGATGTAGAGCAGCAAATATACACAAAGGAAGAGTACTGGCAAGGCCTATTAAAATTCACCTGAGCCGTGGTGATCATCTTGCTATGAGAGGACTCGGGTCAGCCTGCCACTACAATACTAATTCATAATCATAGTTTGTTTGACATCCTTATTTTTCATTAAAGGGCTGGATGATTTAGTTATTACAAGCCTCTCCCAGTCACAAATAGTCTTTTCTCACTGTTCATCTTCCTAATGTAGATATACTAGACATTGACTTTCCCTAGACCCTTTCTATGGTAAGGAAGACTGCCAGATGCTGATGAAGTAAACAAGAAATCCATCTCAAACACCTAAACAATCTAAGCAAGCTTGAATACTCTTTCCTGCATCTGACCTGCTAGTAAATTGGTCCTGATTTGTGAGAACCTCCTGCTGAACCCTCAGAAGGCACACCACCATTGATGCATTCACAACTTGGTGTTAATCTCTATCTCACACAGCCACTCTTGTTTTCTCCATAGGTATTCCTCTTGTATCTAACAAACTTTATGCTGCCCATCCATCATATTCATCTCTTTTTTTCCCCCAAGCTTTATTCTTCTTGTACCAGATCAAATTATTTCAATGACTGATCCCTTTTTCTTCATTCTCTGCACATGCTCAAACCACTGCAACACTGCCTTCCTCTGTTCAGTCTTCACCATTCCTCCATTCTCTCTACATGCCCAAAGCACAGCTATACTCTCTTCCTCATCTCAATCACCCAAATAACTCTCTAACACATGTTCTCCTTTATACTCCCTCATTCCTCTGATTTACACATGTTAATCCACCTAGACTCAACCTACATTCAATTCCATACCAACTAATCTCTCAGCTCTCAAAGCCTGATACCCATAACAAATACTCACATCCAATGGGGGTGCACATGAAGGCACTGCGGTACTGGTAGAGGGTAGCGCGCTCTATTAATTCCCCAAGGTAAGGCCGTCGCACTACATTGGGCAGGCGATATCCAGGCTTACACCGGCACTGGTATCCTCCCCTACGGAACCCATACCCATCTAGGGGCTCACACTGCAGGAATAATTCAGGTCAGGGTACTGGTTTGGATGTAAGTGGTGTGGCAGGAAAATGGATAAAAAGGATGGCTGGATGGTTAATTTAATGGGAGTTATCAATGGCTGGTTGGATGAGTTTGGTAATATGGGGAGATGAGTATAGCATGGATGGCAGGACTCAATAGGTGCATGGATTAGTGGCTAGGGTAAATAAATGTATGATGGATGGAGTGTTAGATGACTGGATGGATGAGTGAAAGATTATGATGGATGAATGTAAGAATGTGTTAAGACATACTTGGTGGACATTCACAGCTATTAAAGATAAGCAAAAACCACAGTTTCAAGTTTAGTTAATATGTTATAAGGAAAACACATCAAAATTCAAGCATATGGATGATGGACACCACACACACACACCCACACCCACACCCACACACACACAATTACCTCAGTGGTGTCCTTTTTACATCGAGCAGTGTCTGCAAATCTGTTAGGGCCTGAATTTCCTTCTCCTCTTGGACACTGGTTGATGTCTATCCTCTCAAAGTCCATTTCCATGACAGCTATTGCAGTGCGGGTGGGGAACTCAATGTGACGGAACTGTGTGTGGCGCGGGTGCAAGTCAGCTACGGGGTGAGAAGAGGTGTGGAGAAATTAATGATCTATCTATATACCAAGCTGACAATCCCGCATAGGGTAGTCCAGACAAAGCACCACACACTCATACACACATCATTCACACTCTCAGCCCCATCAACCCATGGTGGAAAGGAATACTTTCATGAAACACCCAACTACAGCCCAGAAGCTTAGGCATAGCACAACTGGCTACATACTTCCACAGCAAGGCGTAACAACATTCACTGGCTTACCCCTGTATATAAGCACTATTCATGACAACAGGAGCAGCACACTTAACCCACTCACCCACTGGCGTGATGGCCGGCACAGACCACTTGTTGGAGCGGCCACAGTCAAAGTAAGGGCGGGTCAGTTTAACAGGACCAGGTGTCTCGTCGGCAGCGTTGGGGCCATGGAACACAAAGGTCTCATTGGTGTTGTTAGCATAGCGGATCTTCACCTGCAGAAGAGATAAGAAAGTCAGTCTCTTTTGTAACCTTCAGGCAGCTACATGTTCAGTCTGCATCATTTAGTTCTAATGGACAGGAACTTCAAGTCATCACATACACATTTTTGCCTTTCTTACAGCCTCCTTCTTACCTACTTTCCACTGACTTATCTCTTTTCTGTCTCTACTAATCCTCCTAACATACTCAAAACTCCCTACTAGCTAAGCCATCTGTTCACTCATCCTGTAAACTTTGCCACATCAGTCCTTACTATTCTATAATATATTCGTTTCCCTTTCCTTTATCTCGGGCACAGCATATATCTTGTGTACCATCCTGAATTGCTTGTTAGAGTATGTACACATGTGTGGCTTTACCTCTTCTTTTCCAAAGGTATTAGACAAGATTTTTTTCTTTCTTTTTTATGTTAGAGGGACATTGGCTTAAAAAAGCCCACTGAAGTTCTAGAGCCCATATACTTACTTATCATCATGATCACCTTTCCTCTGCACATACACAGTGGCACAGGGCAGAGTACTTGCCTGGTAAGTGGTGAGCTTGTCCTGCTGTAGGTTGGTGTAGGGCAGCCAAGAGTAGTACCACTCATTGATGCGGTAGTCCTCCAGAGTGTAATTGAGGGAACGCTGGCCCTTAGGCAGGATGGCACCGAGATCCTCCACCTGGAAGAAGTTGAGCGTCGAAATCCTCTCCAGATGCACAGGGTCATTGTAATCATCCATCCTGAGGAGGGAATAGAACATGAGCCTCGATCCTCTGCTATTAATTAAAAGGCAGATGAAATACTAACGGAGTTAGAAGTTTGGTATGCTATGTAAGATTCTGAAAGCTTATTATGAATTATGTGGTAATCTTTAGTATAGGACATGGAGATCTCATAGATTTATGTTCTGAAACTTTTTTTTTTTTTTTTAGTTAAGTACAAAACTTAGTGCTAACATAACCACAACACAAGTCCCTGTTATATGAGCTTGGTGTGGTTACTTTATCCCAATCGATACCCCAGCTATCCTCATGAAATCAGAAGCTGTCCTGTAAAAATTTTGTCATGGCCTATCCACTCAGAATACATCAATACATTTAACATGGCTATTACCTGTGACACCTAACAAACTGAAGGCAGTATAAAATGCTGCATTCACATGAAACCTCAAACTGTACACTTCAGTCAACCTAAATGTCAGCAGTTTCCTATGGGTACTGAATAACTGTGGTTCTTCTGTATATGAACACACAATACTGTAAAAAATGAATGTACAGATGTAATAAAACAAACCTGAATGTCCTCGGGGCAAAGAGTGGCAGTGTTTTGTTGAAGAAACCCTTGTATGAGGAGGTGTAGGCCATGTTGGGCTGGAAGTACACGGCGCTGGAGTTGATCCTGGGGTTGGCCGCCACATCCGCCACCGTGGAGAGGAAGTAGTACATGAAGCCCGGGTCGTACTCTGAGGCACTGTCTGACGCATTCACTGTTGTCGAGGAAGGAGGCAAGTCAGCAGTGCTTTGTACTTCTTATTCCCATTATCAGTACTTCTTTCATCATTACTAAAGTGGTTTTGTGATGCAATATTTAGTCCACAATGCCCACAACCAAGAGGTTCAGAGATAAATACTCAGCCATATGGATATGATACAAATATCTCCAGTCACACATGGCTCTTATTCACATACTACAGAATATGGATGGATATAAGTTAAGCACTTCTAATTTTGTTGTCTGATAGGAGCAGAGGCCTCAGCAACTGTTCTACTTGTTTTATAAAACTAAAAAACTATAGCTAAAGTAAAATAAAATGAGAACAAAAACCTTAAAACAATACAGAATACAGAAAAAATAGACAAATTAAAAACCAATACATAAACAAACAAAACTTGCACCTAAACACTATAAACCCACCAGCAGGCCTCTTGAAGCGAGACTGCAGGATATAGGAAAAGAAGAAGCCGCGAGAGTGAGCCATGTTGTGGAGGTGGTAGAGGGCCGTTCTGTTTGGGAAGATTGGGTTGATGTTGATCTGCTGGATGTCCGGGAGGTGTGATACGCTGTCAACAGGCATGTACAGGTCTTTCTGTTGAGAGAGGAGAGAAACTGTGGTTATAAGTGGCTCAGTTTAGGAGAGGAGAGGGACTGTGGCTGTGAATAGCTCAGTTTGGAGGAGGAAAGGGACTGTGGCTGTGAGTGGCTCATGAGTTTTTTTTCTTAACACTACTCTGTCTTGATTTCTCTCCTTTATCATTCTCAGACTTTCTTAAACTTGCATTTAAGTCATGTCTTCAATAATTTTGTTATCAATTGAATATATGCCTGGCTTGTCATATTTCTGTAGCTTTCTGTCTCTCCATTAAAGGATGACACTGGTAAGATCTTGTGAAAAGTTATAGTTATCAGCCATGACATGTTGCTTTCATGAAGAGTTACTGTGAAGACCTCTATTGTATACAGTGAATAACAAACCAAAACAAAAGATGGCTAAGCCATAAGAACAGTTTTAGTTACTCTGCAGTGTCACATCAAGACCAACACAAAATGTATATGGAGTCTGCTTCTGCCACGAGCTTATAGGGATAGTCATAGATTAAGTCTGCACCTGATAATAACATACTCATGTGTGACACCAAGGCAGCTTCCATGTGTCTGACAAAAAAAAAAGTAAAGTAAGGTTGTTTGTCAACTTAACCTTTTAATGTTAGTCAGAAAAAGAAAAAAAAAAAGGAAAATAAATAAAAAATAAATAAAAATATAAAAAATTTAACTAAGGCTGTTTGTCAACTTAACTCTTTCATTGGCAGGCAATCTTTCCAATTATCATCTAAAGCTTTTTGGACAGGCAATCTTTCCAATTATCATCTACAGCTTTTAAGATTTTTTTTTTTTTTTCACTCAGCTTTTAAGACATTTTTTTATACCACAGTCTCTTAAAATTTAAAACATATTTCTGCAGCTTAGCAAAGATGAAAGTAACCTCAATCTTTTCTTCTATGTCAACTAAAGTAATACATTACAGTGATCTCAGTATTGACAAAAGACAGCCATAGCAGTGGAAGGGTTAGCAGTGGTTGTATAGTGGCAGTGTCTCCCCCTTGGGTAATGCTGGACAGGTACGCAAAGAGTCCTGCCAGCGACCGTGATGGTGGAGGTTTAGTCTTGCTCTCGTTATGACCACACAAGGCACAGACCTGATATGGCTTCGATGCAGAGCAGCAAATATACACATATGCAGCAAGTGTGGAAGCAAGGCTAACTAAAATCCACTTGAGTCATCTTGACCCTTGGTATTTGGAATATAACAAGAGTGATGAAAGTAAAATTCTCAGGATCAGTAATCAAGATAGAACAGGAAAGAATGGGTTTAAGTTTGAAAAGATTGGTTAAAAAAATATATAAAAAAAAATAGGAAGGAATTGGTTCTCAAACAGAGTGGTAGTCGAATGGAATGGACTCAGTAATCAGGTTGTTAGTGCCGAGTCATTAAGGAGCCTTTAAAAATTATCAGACAAATTTATGGATGGGGACAATAGGTGGAAATAAGCAGGTTTGCTTCATACAGGAACTGCCACGTGTAGGATTGATGGCTTCTTGCAGCCCCTTTACTTTCTTATGTTCTTGGCCTATGAGGATTTTTCAATGCAAAGGTCATCAACCAGTGAAGCAGTACACCACAGGAGGCTGTCAATAGTACAAGTCTAATAGTATTCAGAGATGCATATGACAAACATGAAGTTGTAGTAAAGAGAGGCACTTCTATGAGACATGCCGCTCCCCAGCCTCTTATGCCATCACTAAACAAGCAACACTAAAGGTAAGCCTAGACTGCCCTGCCATTACTCATTCATTATCACTGCTCTAACTTCCTTAATTTTCTCTTGCAGGGTTGGACAGCTTAGTTCTCACCAGTCTTTCCTACTCTATGCAGTCACAAACAATCTAAATACTGCTCTTCACCCATCTAATACATACTGAACACTGGCTTCTTCTAGACTCCTCCTAATGTTTGTCTGAGGCAAGGAAGACAGACAGACAAGGTGACCAAATAAATATGAGATCCATCTCACACATCTAACCTAAGCAAGTTTGAAAGTCAACTTGTGACTTGAGAGTAACTGTGACGGCACCAGTTACTCTAGGCCATGGAGGATGGCAAAGTTAAAGGCTAATTCACCATAATAATATCAAATCAAGTACAAAAAATTTTGCTGATGACCTTAATTTATATATTAGAGTTAAGACAAACTCTCCACATGCTCTTGTGCAAGATATGAATATTTATCAAACAGATATTGCTCTTCATAAAGTGGCATCCTCTTGGGGTTTGTCCATGAATACCAATAAATGTGTAGTATTATGATTCAGTAGATGGCCTGTGGATTAGTCAACTTTGCCAGTCTCTGGCTTACATTATATGAATGACAACAATTCCAATTAAAAATTCAGCAACTGACCTTGGAGTAACTATAGACTCCTCTCTTAAATTTTATCAGCATCAATATCATTCAGAAAGCAGGTGGCATGCCTCAAAACTTACTTAAATCTACAATTAATCGAGACATCTTTTCTCTTTCTTAATTATATAGCACACTTATGGCCCCTACTGGAATACTGCTCATTTCTGTGGAATTTAAGATATATTACAGATCCAAGCCTGCTGGAGTCTGTTCAGAGATGATGGACCAAGAACATTCAAGGCACAGAACACCTGGATTACTTCCAAATATTGAAAGCTTTGGATTTATACTCGGTTCATGGTCAACTGTTGCGCCAAGACAGGGTAAAGTATTGGCATTTTTTTTTCACGGTCATTGTGCTATTGCTTCTGAGGATGTGTTCTGTAACACTAGATACCATAAGAAGTCATCAGTACAAGAATGCTCAAATGAGAACACAACTGGATATACGCAAACGTATCTTCAGTGTCACAGGATTACACTTTAGAACTCTCTTCCCCACAACGTTGTCACCCAAAAGTGTCTGGTTTCAAGGCGTCCCTTTCTGCTCATCTTGGCGATCGTCTTTGTTTTTATTTATTTATTTTTATTTATTTACTTATATTATTTTATTTATTTATTTTATTTTTATTTTTTTATTTTATTTATTTTTTTTTTTTTGCTGCTGTTGCACATGATGCACTTATCCAGCTAACTGTGAAAGATTTGTATTGAATACAGGACGTAATGACGGGCTGGGCATCAGCACAGTGCTGCTCCCGCTGATCACCGGGGTTTTCAATCCTGGGTACCGGAAAGCCCACCAGGTGAGAGAACTAGGATGGTCAGTGAAGAGAGGAAAGCCAAACTGGTGGTGCACATTGAAGTATCCAAGAAAGGAAATCTTCGCGAAAGGCGAGTGAGGATGTGCTACACTTTGGAAATCAAACAAACATAAACAACATAAATAATCAAGATTACAAAAATAATAACCAAGAAATAAAATAAACAAAAAAAAAAATCCCGGCAAACTCACACTTACACCCAGGAAGTACACTCACTTACCAGAGGCTTGATGTAGCAGTTATCGGGGATCACACTTCGAAACAGGTGATCTATTTGGTCAAAGGTGTCCGTCTCGTGGTACTCAAACTGCGCCATTATGACCCCTATAACGGCCGCCAAACTCCACCACACCAGCTGCCACTCGCCCCGCATCCTGCCCTACCATCTGGGGGCTTTCAGGGGCTAAAGAAGCGTTATTAGCCGGGAAAATTCGACACCCCACCCAGCACTCCACCTGCGTTTTTCTGCAGCCACACCTGGTAATGGCGCCACGGTCTCGGTCTGGGTTGTGGCAGAAAGGGCGCCGTTTGGGTCTTGGTCTGGCGTTTCTGGCTTTCGTACGCACTCGTGATTGTCGTATCCTTAATTGTTTGCTTTGATTTGATTTGTTATTTCTGGGTTGAACTGAATGTTTGTTTATGTATATATGTATTGGAAATATAACAATAAAAATCTAATTATGCATATAAGATTTATGCGTTTTGAAGGGAAACCAGAGTAAAAAGTTGTTTGACTTATCTTCCATGCCAGTACTTTTGTCTTTGATTATATGTGTATGACTGTGTGTAAACGGTTTCGTTTTGTAGTCATATAAGATCAATTATACAAAAACACAGTTATAGGAAATGCTTTGGTTTGCAGTTTAAATTCATATTAACACTTTCTACCCTAATCGATTAAGAGTATGTTCAGCATGAAATTATATAAAATGTACCGAATAAATTTCACATGGCTTCATACCACTCATTACTCATCCTATTCTTAGCCAATGCGTACTTAAGAAACCTATCAATAAATCCAATGCATGATCTATAAATCTTTCCCTGCCACTCTAATCACAAACAACTTAAGGCTATCGTGAGCTGTAAAGAGATCAAGGTTATTTGATATATTCAGGCAGCTTAAAATAACCCAAGGAACATTTTGGCTTTGTGATTATCATGCCGCTGGCAGGCAGGTAGCGCATTCAACGCATCCGGCCAACTGCCAAGGCTGAAGGATGCCTGTTGAATATCTGAGCCTTTGTTATCCCATCGTACTGCGTTTGTACTTCCCCAGACCATCTTTGCTATAACCCTTCTTATCTAACCATCAGAGTATATATAAATGTACTTAAACGAATTATCTGTAAATCAAGATAAAGCATTTCTTTATTTAACTGTGTATATTTGCGTAATGAAATCTTGTTGTCCTTTCCTTACTCCCAGTTCTTGGGATATGCATGCCACCTGTACGTGTCTCGTATTCAGTTACCACCTTGGTCTCTGTTTTCACCTGACGGGTTATGTGCAATATATTTAAAACATAGGACTAATTTCAGCGCACGGGTTCATATTCGCATGCAGGATAAGACATTTCGCTATAAATAAATATTCGCTTTCTTTTCAAAACTACGACGAAATCTACCTTGAACTTAACTTCATGTCAATATTTTAGCCTCACCATGCAACCTAATTTTCAACTAGAAAATACACAGAAATCATTAACATGCACACCCAACAATAGTGCAAAGTTATTCTTCTTTCTTAACTCCCACCACCTCGGCATCTTATGTAGCTCCTACTGGTAGCAGCTGGTGTGTGTTACTGAATACACAACACTTCCATACACGCCCTGCATAACTATCACCTTCCACCAGTTATAGTCTGCATCCCACCCACCACCTCCCGCCCTTCAGTCCTTCCCTCCTTTAACCAGTTCTTCGCATTAATCCCCGTTATGGGGTTGGCCTCGCCGTCGCTCTTACATATCGCCAGTACCTTGTTCCCTTTGTATCTCCATTCAGGTTCTCTTCCTCTCAATCTTCTCCCTTTCTCCCTTCTACTTAGCTCGTTTTTACCACTCAGTGCCTCACATTTGTCTTCACCTGTGACTCTCTCTACCTCAGTCATCAACCAGTACCAAACAAGGGTGTTTGAGGAAGATAGCAAGATTACATATCTCTGTCATGTAACAGACGATTTCCTGCAATTATTTTCTTACCATTCTTACACACAAATCTCAATTTTTTTCATTGTCGTAAACAGTAAACAACAAGCAACTTAATTTATTGTTTACCTGACTCAAATGAGTTTTTTTTTTCCTCCATGGTGTGTAAAAGTGTTTCTCAGAATGAGGATCTTGTCTGCTAATTGTTCATTGTTATAATTACCAGTAATTAGTAGCTATTTATAACATTCTGAAAATGTTTATATTTTTTCTTCTTAATTTTGTATATATTAGGAGAAAATCGGAACAGGTGAACTGATAAATGGGGGAAGACCATGGAGGTGTTATGGTTGTTATGATAACCACGGGGAAGACAAAGACTGGGGATCACTGTGCTATAGTACATGGACTCACTCACTAGCATTAACCCATTATACTGCTAATGCTTGTTATTTAGGATTATGTGCTGTACAGAACCTTGGGTAGATTGTTTTATTTCTTCATTAATTTATCTATTATTATTATTGCTATTATTGTTGCTGCTGCTGTTGTTGTTTTTGTTGTTACTTATATTTATATATTTATTATTATTGCTTTCTCTTAAAATATAACTAGGTTCGTTATGTATGAGGCAGTGGAATCCCTCACTCTCAGCAATTATGGCTCATTTGTAACAACAAGGCTTTTTCTGCATGTGAGTGTTAAGAATGTACGGTGATGACTGGATTACTGTACTCTATGGTCTTGACACTTGGCCTGTGGAAGGTGTTGAGTCTAGAGAGAGGAGAGAATATTGGAATAGATATGCCTACGACTAAACATGAAGAATTGAAAGATGATTGCAATATTGTACCTTCTTGTATTGAACTTTGTATTGAAGTTTGTGGAGGGATTTGGGTATACCGGAGAATGTTTGGGTAGATATATCTAAAATTATGGTTGAACATGGAGAATTAGTGAACATGTTAAGGTGTAACAGTATCTGTGAAGCAGTGGGGATGAGTGGGTTGCATGGGTTAGTTAAGTAGAGGGACAGGATTGAAGACGTTCATTATTCCGAGTGGACTTGCCAAGTCCACTTGAAATACATACGAGCATAAGGGAAGCAACAATAAGCATGAGGCATACACATAATAATTATCGTGTAAAATATGATATATCCCTTGTTCATCCATGCTTAGTTCATAAATTTGCTCCCTCTTGACTCAGCAGCTGCCTTCTCAGGTATATTCGTCTTTATATACACATCTAATTGAGTCTGCACCATCCTTTGAAGTATGTATGTTCCAGTAAAGCATGTGGAAGAAGTCCTGAGTTCCATTTTCATAACCAATATAATGTTGGATATATTTCAGTGTGGCTTAGCTAGTTATTGAGATGCTAAAAGCTTACTATGTATGTAGATATGGAACTTGTCCTTCAAAATTATGAAAATGTGGAAATTTCTTTGATGAAAAATATAGGATTGCAACCAAAATAATTAGACTGATTACCTTTGACATGAAAGCTGCATCATTTAGCCCACCCTTCACACAGCAGTCCCTCCAAGACATCCCCTGCCAGCCTGGTACATGTCTGGCTCAACCCTGACTAACCAGTGAGGTGCCTCTGTCCTGCTGTGGATCATACAGGCAATAATAAGACTATATAAAAAAAAACATATCAAAGGATGTCTTTATATTTTATTTATTATACAGAGTAAACACAGGGCAGTTTTGTACAGTACCACAATCAGGTTGAAAAGGAGCAAAAAGTTCTAAACCTAGTACTCTTCCTGTCATTACTAAATATCATTACACAATAATACAACATACAAAAAAATGGTGAAGTTTCTTATATAATGATTACAAGAAATTAACACGAACGAAACATGTTCATACTGGACGTTACGGTACACTTATTCACCACTGTGCTCAATTGGGGGACTCAAAGGAGTTTATCATTACTTTTTAATTAATCTCTCTTGTGCGCTGATTCACAACACGACATAAATGATCCATTGTGCTAAAAAGGAAGACTTCACACCTCTATTGTCTGGTTTCTTTCCTGAACTGTGAATTGTAATTAACTATTCAAGCACTTCTCAAGTTAGGGGGAGGGAGGGAAGGGGCCGGGTTGAGGTTAAATATCTCACTTACTTCAATACCTTTCTCTCACTTTTTTTTTTTAATCTTTTATGTATAAACTCTGAGAGGAGTGTAGCTGCTTTCATACAATCAAAAAATTAGAAAAGGATTGCTGCCGTTTTTGATGTCGCGGTGAGCGGCTGACTGCAATGATAGCTGCACTGACGAAAACATGGCTGCTCTAGGCTGTCTACTAAGGACTATGAGTACGTACACATTTTGCTGATTCTCCATTATGTGCGCTGGCTCAGGGCTTCTGCCTTAGTCTAGGGATCCCTTGCGTGGCGGGTAAAAGCACAGGGATGCTGCCTGCCTGACACTGCCGCCCGGACACTCTCGAACTAACACCCAAGGGCAGCGTCCAAAACAATAATACAATATGATGGCACAGGAGACCCTAGTTGAAGGACATCTTTGGTCGGGTTGAATATTTTGTTTTGCTCTCTCTCTCTGTCTCTGTGTCTTGGTCTTCCCTGGTTTCCTTCTCACATTCCATGCTGCCACCATCTCTCTCAGGTGAACAAAGTACAAGAAACATTATGCACATTTAAACTAATAAAGTGACGGTAAAAGGTAGACAAAAACTAAAATTGTATATAAAAAAGAAAAAAGCATAGTACAGAATGGAGATTTGCAGATTGGATAAATACTGATATCTTTGGTTCTGGCAATCCCCATGTAGTCAGCTTCAGTCTCTCTCTCTCTCTCTCACACACACACACATTTTCATTCTCTCTCTCTCTCTCTCTCTCTCATCTACCTATGGACAAGTCACAATCTGGAATCTACGGACACATTCCTGAAAATGCTACCACAGATTTCATGTGGGGAAAAAAAAAAAAAAAAAAAAAAAAAAAAAAAAAAAAAAAAAAAACATATTGCACCCTGTCACTTATTTGAAGTAGTATCATGCGAATAAGAAAAATAATAATAATAATAACAATAAAAAAGCAAAACATGGCAGTTTCCAAGTCAATTCACACAAGCACAAAGAAAAGGGGTCGTAAAAAACATGAACCAAAAATAATGATAATAGTTCACAGCAGAAAGAAACCTAGACCAACAAAACACTGCAAGGCAAAAATGGGATGGATAACTGCACGTCTTGGGATTACAGGGATTAAGTGAATGGCAGGTGGTGTGAAGGGCATACCAGGAGGAGGAGAGGGGAAGTGGACAGGAAAAGGATCAAAGGAAGGACAAGGGTAAGGAGGATCTGGTGAGTGAACAAGGGAGTGAGGACTGGGAGGAAGGAAAAAGTGAGGTGCAAGTGTGTTGGTTGGGGGTGATGGGTTGAGCCAGTGATTAGTTACCTGAGGGTTTGTGTGTGTGCCACTGCTCCCTTCACTCACAACGCCAGACACACATACACACGGTGCAGAAAAGCCACTGGATACAATATGTGAGAGGGAGGGAGGGAGGAAGGGATGGAGGGTGAGATTAGAATGATGATGGAAAAAAAAAAAAAAAAAAAAAAAAAAAAAAAATGAAAAAAAAGAAAAGAAAAAAAAAAGATAAAAATTAACAGCTGTCGATGAGACTTCGGACACTGATGACACAATAATATCAATAATGAATACATTTGTCATTATTTAGGATGAGCATTAATGAAAACGGCTCACAGTTTACACGACTGATCACATTGCTACTGGAAAATGCACAGAGCAAACATCCACAAGACTTATCACTTTGGGCATATGGAGAAATTGATTGTGCTGTCCACCACTAAAAACACTTTGATTTTCAACAGCTTGGTGCAAACTTACAAATATTGTACAAGGAAAATAAGAATTAGCCTACAAAACAATGTACTGACCTAAAAAAAGGAGGTATATTGGAGAACCCACACAAGTTTTTTTTGTAATGCAAAAACATGACAGATGCGTTTTAGTCCTAGAGTGTGTAAATGAAACATGATTGTCTTGGCTACAATTGATATTTTCTACAATAATGAAAACTGACTGAAAACAAATAAACTCTTTGTGACTTAGTGACTACATGTGACCTTAGACGTGGGGTTCTGCATCATACAAAAATCTCTAACACCAACAACAGTTTCATACAATGTCTTCAAATTCATGATGTTATGACATTGCATCACGTATAAAATAACATTATATTAGAAGTGCAAGCTGTGCACTTTTGAGTTTTGAAAAATTAAAAATTCAAGTGGAAGTAATAAGGAGGATGAGATTCTATAGCTAATATCAATAGGTCTATCAGAAGTCGAGATTCATAACTGGTTATCAAGTTTACCTTAGGAGTGTAAACATACACTGTACAAGTATAAGTTATATGAGTCACACTTGTCAAATGTTTCGTTGAATACATTAAAAATGCACTATGTCATTTCACAAATTTTCATGAAAGTGACCACATCTACTCTCAACATAACAAATACTTCACCGACTCAGAAATTACCTACATGGGCTGAAACTGAGGTCTCCCAAATCGTCCAGAAATTCACTCTACGACTCTTCATACAAAATGGTAGAGGGAAATGGTAACAACAGCACAGAGTCATGTGTTGGTCAGGTTAGTGTGGGTGGCAACACACACCCTTCCAGCCCCGCCACCTGTTGTACACACTGGATGCCACGCTACAGCCACCTTTAAAGCACTCAAAATTTCCAGTCTGTCACACTAAGCACTTGCTGACCCGTTGCCAGGGCCGCTGGTGGTGGGCCCAGCAGTGCGGTCACTAGAGGGCAGGCTGCCAGGAGGCCTCTGCTCCTCTCTAAGTTGCTGCTGTGAGACAGAGCCCTACAAGCAAGTAGAAGTGGGCTGTTTAGACAATCTTCAGGGTTGCCAAGATGAGTAGACTGCCGGCCGAAGGTTGTGGCGGCAGTCCGTGGGAGTATACTACAATAGATGGCTGAGGGCTGGGAGCAGTCTTTTGTATAATTATACAATCACACAGATCAACATAGTCTTTAATGAGCAATTAATAACAGCATTGTCATGTTACTTAGTGAATGCACACTTGAGGTCCTCAGTACGGTGCAAAGCGATTGTAGCTGCCTCTGTAGACCGCCTGTGGAAGGGAAGCCAAATTAGCACAAAAATTAGCCAAAGAAAATTATTACTATTTCAGACTTTTTCCTTTTCTGTACATAACACTTTACTGCAACTTCAAGTTACTGTTAAATATGCAACTTTAGTACTGGCTATGACAAAATCATATGCTCTCTAGTTGAATATTGAGAAAATAAATCCACAGGAATGTTGAACACAAAAAAGGGCTGAGCATGCCTGGGCCACCAAACGTGACCCACTGGACCCATGCAGTCAGGCTTCAGGAACACTTCAGCAGCACAACCAAACAAGACCGGCCCTGACAAAAGCAGAGCAGCAGCACTCACCCCGTAGCCAGCCACTGGTCCAATACCCGATGCAGCGGCGATGTATGGGTCAGGGTAGGGCCTGTCACTGTAATAGATCGATCTATGAACGGGAAAAAAGAGGAAAAAAGTTTTCATTAGTAAGCGGGTCCTGGAGTACATAAGATGGTCTAGCTACCCGACTAGAGAATGGCAGGCACGCCGCAAAAACTCAGGCAATCAGCAGCTTTTTCTTTTTTAGTTCCGGTGGCATGCACTGAGATATTAGAGATTTGTGAAACAAGTATTTCCAAAACTCCATCACCCAGCAAAAGAAACAATGCTCCCGTCTTTGGCATGAATAATAAAACTGTTACAGGTTGCTAGCAAAATGCATCACATCACCAACCTTGGGGTATATATAGGGTGTAATGGGTTTAGCTCTTGTGTTACAGATCATGGAAACTTTGCCAGTCATGTTTCATGTGACGTTTTGACTGACAAGGCAACAAAAATTACACAGAGAGAAGTCACAAACCAGCAAGTCAATGTTAACAAATAAATAAATAAATAAAAAAAATTAATATATATATATATATATATATATATATATATATATATATATATATATATATATATATATATATATATATATATATATATATATATATATATATATATATATATATATATATATATATATCCCATGACAACAAAAAAGTAAGATCATGTATCTGGCTAAGTATGATTTGGGAAAAAAAAAAAAAAAAAAAAAAAAAAAAAAAAAAAAAAAAAAAAAAAAAAGCAGGAGTGCTGGTTTTCAGTATATGTTGGAAAGGGAGGTTGTGATAAAACTGATGACAAGAAAGTCTTAACACTGACTGGTACTGAAGACTGTCTAATTGTCTGAGTTTTTGGAGTGACTGTGGAAGGTGCTACCATCATGCAACATGCAATAACAAAAGCTACTGAAACCAAAACATTGGTAAGTCACAATTTATGGCAAAGGTGATTATGCATAAAAAAAACGTACTGGTCCTACGTTATGATTAAAATTATGCAGAACAGGTGGTGAACACAATTTAGTTGAACAGCTATCTATACTTTACAGCTCCAAATCCACAGGGGCTGAAGAGATGGCATGTTTGTGAAGGAATCCTTTTTGCATAGTTCGGTGATCATTAAAACAAAAGATAAAACAAAGAAAGATTTTCAAAAGTCCATCTTCACCGCCCAAGTGATAATCAGCTCACACGCCCATGCATACAAACTTAGTTAAGGAGGCATTATCATCCATCATAATCATCCCCTACAGATTAAAATAATAATAAAAAAACAATGTATATAGTGCCGTGGTAAATTCTCCATAAATGATACTGTAAGCTAGCTGTCAAGAAGCACACCAAGTGACATTACACTTCAAAGGAGGTGAATTACAAGGAGGGTGAGCGCAACTTTCCCGTGGTCCACCAACCCCAGCGTTATCATGTCCCAAACACAGCTACCTACTTACTGAGGCCACTCGATGGATACCAAACATTAAACCTCTATGTAAAACCTCAAGAGGCATAAGTGAGGAAGAGGAGTAAAAGAATACAAGAGTGCAGTCATTACAGAATTATCTTGGATGGTTACGGAAGGTGCTTGTGGAAAAGGAGGAAACAAGGAGGAGAGGAAGACGCACACACAACTCACACACACTTTGTGAGGCCACACACCACCGTAACCTTATGTACACTGTTCAGGAACACCGCTTACTTCAGAAAAAAAGTAATAGTAATATTCCAAAAAGCATGCATTCAACAAGGATCTGTCTTACCAAAACTCTTTGTCATCTATCTTATTTTGAAACAATCGTGGGCTCCAATTTATGCCAGAGGAAAACTTTCACGAATCACTGACGGTTGAAAATAAATTTGTTAAATTCATGGTGATCATTTCCCTCCACTGATAATTAAGTCACAAAGGAAATACACAATATGAAATATCTGGTTCACCATTAATGAAATCTGGATGAAGCTGAGACGCACCCATTTCTCCATTATCGGGATTTCATTGAGGCAAACAATTATGAAAGAAAATATTGCCTAGAACTAACTGATGACACCTGTGATGAGTATTTCTCCACTCAGCTCCCACCAAGCCTTTCATGAATAGTCTTGGCACAGCTGTGGTTCCCTCACTCCTGTCCCTTGCTGCTGCTGGCTGCTCATCACATTATGGAAGTCTATATCATATCACTAATTTGTAATCCTTAGAGATGATCCATGAACAATCCACAGGTTGGCCTCAGTCACCTGCTGTCAAATCATGTGTGTTTGTGTCCTCACATTTAAAGATTCCTCTGTAAAACCTCACCTCATGACTTCTTACTTTCTACTTTCACTTCAGTTACTTAATCATTGCTTGCTGCAAAGCCAAACTAATATTTTCTAGTCTCCATCACTTCTCAAATGCACTAAATGCCTCAACAAACTCCATGACAGAAATAAGCAATAAATCAAGAATGATTCCCATCACAAGTTAAGGAGCTTGAGAATAGATGTGCAAGTGATGTCAGTTTTTTTAGGGGATAGGGAAGATAGACTGAAATGATTATGGCATGAGGAAATCAAAAGACTGGTAACTTAAATTGTGATCTATAGAGGTTTCTGAAATACGCACATTCCAAACACAGGTACAAGTAATCAATGTGTGTATCTGTGAGGCACATTTCTGTGAAGAATTATAATAAAGGAGTAAATAAAGTACAAGTCTTCTGGCTCATGGTGAAAATATCATCTCAAGCTACAAAAATGAGAAAAAATACACTTTAAATATACTAATGAATGTTTGACTGTTTTTGTAGATCAAAGCACATTTTCTTGAGGTGTGTTACTTGACATGGAGCAGCCGAGTGCACAGGGTGAGAGGAGGGCACCACAGCGCTGTGGGTGTGTTGGTGTGTACAGAGGAGCACTGGTGAGCAGCTTGGCATGGTACATTCGTCACTGCATCTTGCTTCACAAAACACAGCAATGATGTTCTTCACTAAGTCCTCTGAGGTTATTTGATTCAGAATGTTAAGTGAAATAAATAACAGTAAATCATAAAAGATACAATATATAATTTCAAATTATGAATTTGTTGAATTAGAATGAAATCCAAGACACTGTTCACTGTATCACAGTTACAAAAGAACTGCTTGCCTGGCCATCAATGTCATGAAGAGCACTGCCTGCATACACACCAACACAGACTCATTTCCTTATATATAAACTGAGCAAATTATCCTTCCTCACCCCATTCTGAGCTCTCTGGACTTCAAGATTACTTAACACCACTTTTATTATCATGAGATTTCCCTGACAGAATGAGAGCTGGAGTGAGTGAGAGTGAGAGTGAGAAAGACAGGGAGGTAGATGCTGCCTGGCCAACCTGGCACAGTGGACTTATGCTGGCAGCAGGCAAGCACCACCCTGGGGCAGCACTGCCCTGCGGTATGGGGCAGTACTGCCCTGCCCCAGACTGGGGACTCACCCGGCGGCGATGGTGGGGTAGGCGGCGACGGCGGCGGCGGGTTGGGCGGCCGCGGCAGCCACTCCATAAGCCCGCGCTGCGGCGGCGGTGTAAGCATTTGCTGCTGCTGCATAGCCTGCCTGTTGGGCCGTTGAGACAGAAAGTGTTGGTGTTTTAAGGAGCTGGGCGGCCGAGGCCCCAACGGCCGCTGGGGCGACTGCACCGACGGCAGCGGCAGACTGGCCCACCGCTGCTGCTGCGGCGGCAGCTGCTTGCTGTAATGAAAGGGGGTGGCTCCTTATTCATGCAGGACACACAGCCAGCGCAAGCATCATAATGCAACACTACGCCACTGCAGCGCCACACACCAAGACGCAACTCAGGACACTCTGTAAAGCCACAGTCCAACACACCACTGCCTGGTGGAGCAATTACTGCTTCACCAATTCATGGCATTTTCATGTTATCTTTGCTGCAATAACACCTCACTAATTTGTACCTCATCAAGGGGTTGACAGGGCCCTACACTGACGTCACTCACTACACTAACAGACACCAATAATAATAATAATAATAATAATAATAATAATAATAATAATAATAATAATAATAATAATAATAATAATAATAATAATAAGAATAATATACCCAAGTAAGAAAAATTATGGATTTCTTCCCTCCCTTCATCATTACTGGGGCATCACTGATACCAATACTCAACAGGAATATTTTCATTGCCTAGTTTAGCTTGTAGAAACTCTTACCTTTATTTTTACAAATAAAGCTCAACAAAACCAAGGAACTGTTGCTAGGTTACTGTATTACAATCTTTGTAGGAGAGCTGAGACTAAACTGGTTGCAAACTTTGTTGGTTTTTAATTTTGAAAACTCCCAAGCGATTCTGACTTGTTCTCTGGGTGCTCTATACAGTTTTAATTTTTACATTACTGTATCACTAATAATAATAATAATAATAATAATAATAATAATAATAATAATAATAATAATAATAATAATAATAATAATAATAAAAACCTGTTGCTCACAAAACAACTGTACTGGTAACTTCTAGAAATATATCAAGGGAGTGACTAGCTGGGAATGAAGAGGTTAAGTGCATCAACAGAAGTTTACTGATACTCAAGCTACAGTGACTTGGTAACATAGCTAAGTGTGTACACAACATACACAAAGAATTTTTGTGCCACTATCAGTCCCATATTGAATGGGATCCACATGGGCCTGGTGGAGGCTGGGCCACAGGGGTGGGTGCCCTCTTTAAGGGGCTACATCTAGGACTGGAGTCACCACCCCTGGCATGACAATGCTCGGGGCTAGTGGTCTCATCCACTCGGACACCAGACCCTGGCCGGACTCGTGACATGTGTGGCTGTCAGTAAGAGGCACACCAATGTTGTCTTGGGGGAAGCCATACAGGAATGGCACACAAAGCAAAGGTACAAATTACTGTGTGACAAAGTAACAAAACAAACACTTATAAAGTTTTACTGCTTTGTATCACACTTGCGATTTATAACCCTGGCAACTAAGAAAATTTCATAACCAAATGCATTCTTTTTCTTAATATTTAAACTTATATATTTTCAAATATTTAGAGCCAATCATCTCATCCAGATATATAACCTGATAATATATCATGTTGCACTGTGGGTCACCAGGAAAATAAAAGGTTAATAAAGGTCTTGCACAGAAGAAGGAAAGAATAAATAATCAAACACAAAGCAAGGCAACAGAGTTGAATGAGAAAGAATGAAGACAGGATGCAATCAATATTTTGTACAAAGCTGGTTGCCAATGAGGTGAAAGACATTTAAGTCTAAAAGTGCACAGTAATGAGGTAAGGGGACCTCTTGAAAACAAAAATAATAATCATAAAGATAAAAAAAAGTTCAATCAAAACAAAATTCAGTCCGGACACAGATTTTCAGAAGAGCAAGAGAAGACACTGAGCTTGCAGGACTACAAGACAGGGAAACAAAAGGGAAATTCAGTACTTAAGAATTGCACCAACACAGCAGTGAGGAACAGATGCAGCCATGCCACTCAGAAGACAAGGCACAAACAACTAAAAGACAGCTGACTTCTATAAGACAACAAAACAAAAAAAGCCCAGTATGGGACTGATAAATTAAAACAAAGCAAAGAACAACAATGATTTTAAAATATATTGACATCAGCTTATATGGTACATGAGTATGATACTCACACATCAATGGACAGGTATGCACACCTTAGTCTAAAAATGTTTTACCTGAGTTAGGTGGATTCTCCTCCTGGGTTACAGCTCTTGGAGAATGTTATGTTCTGGCATCTACTTAGGTGCTTGGGAAGGCATGCACTCACTTCAACACTACCACACAATGAAATCTCAAGTTTAATCTTAGGGATGCAGAAGCATGACTAAGAAAAAGACAGTATGACCTTGCAGACAAATCCAGACTTCCCCAAGGAACTTTTCCAGTGCCAAAAAATAAGGATATGAAAAAAGCCCAAGTGATGCCAGCAGCCCGGAGGCTCAAGTCCAAGTATCTGGCAAGACAATGGAGGAGACAATGCAGCAAGAAGCAGAAGACGACAGGAGGAGCTCGTGAAGTGGTTAAGATGTGGTGGGCTGCGCTAGGCTGTGAGGTTGGCAGGCAGCTCATGCTTGGCCACTCCCTTTCAATGGACTACCACAGAATGCTAGTGCAATACAATGGCTAGAAAAGCAGGCTCTATGTTTTGACTCTTGTAAGGAAAGGGTCTACAATTCATCCCTGAACATAATGCAGGGGTTTTAAAAACTATTAAGCTGCTTTTCTATTCCCATTGGCATGTGAATTAAGAGAGGAACTAAGGTAGTACCACATTCCTTGACAATATTATGCAGTGTTCATTACATTTAAAAAAAAGGAAAGCCTGCACTCAGGAAATTGCCAGTGAAAATCATACAAGATTATGTCAGAAAGGAAAGCACACATGAAACATTTCAATTACCATCACATACTTGGACACATTGCCTGAGTGCAGGGTTATGTCAACTGCAGAAGTCTTCCAACACTACAGAGTTACGTGTTCTAAATAAATGGCTGAAGGATCCTCACAAATAGCAAGTATCAAGTGTACTATGATCCAGCTAGGAGAGAGACATCCAGGGGGTGGAATATATTGAGCTCAGGGAACTTAGTTAAAATGTGTTGCTGTTCCAAGCTAATGTAAGGAGGGGAGGGGGCAGTGTGGCTGGTAGCAGGAGGAGCCTATTGAACATTCACGTGAGTTAGTTTATCCAGGGGAGAAGGAGAGAGAGAGAGAGAGAGAGAGAGAGAGAGAGAGAGAGAGAGAGAGAGAGAGAGAGAGAGAGAGAGAGAGAGAGAGAGAGAGAGAGAGAGAGAGAGAGAGAGAGAGAGAGAGAGAGAGAGAATACATCTAGTACTTCCCTTGTTACTATGATGTTATGTCAATGGAACACCAACTTTCCTGGGCTAGTGAAAGTATAGCATGGACCAGGCTGAGGGGCCAGCTCACCCCTGGCCAAGAGGAGACCCAAGGCCACTTGCCGATCAGTTTTGTCAAGTGCGACTGAGTGAAAACTGGTAAAACTGACAAGGCTGCACTTTCTACTTACTGGATTCACCTGCAGAGGAGTTGCCGTGGCTGCCTGGGCTGCTAGGAAGGGGTCATAATATACTCCGCTGGAAAAGAACCAAAAATTTGAGCACCACAACCAAGGGAAAGATCAGTTGTCCAGGATAAAAATATTCAATAATATACTCTCAGCATAATTATATATATGTATAGATATATACAACCAAGTTACATGAGAAGAGTTGTTTAAGTTAACCCTGATCAGTAAGGTTTTCATATTATAAGTTAAAAGATGCATTCTTTCTTTTTTATATTTCAAATAGGACTAATGTGTCATATGAATGCCTATGCAAACAGTTAATGAAATAAAAGAATAAAGGAGGATGGATTTCAATTTGCAAATGCAGGAAACATGATGGGAGTCAAACAGTGGCTGCAAGTATACTGACCAGACAGTGTCCAACATCTCGCACTTGGTAACCCTCCTTGCTATTAACCGCCGCTGGTCCACTGAGGGATCTTCATGAGACTTAACCGCTACCAACCAAGAAAACTCCTCTATTTTCTATCTGGCAGATGCTGGATGTGCCCAACCCAGCTTCACTAGTGTATTTGAACTAGACAATCCACACGGCTTAATCCTCAAACCAATCACTACTTACCCGCGGCTGGGAGGAGAGCAATCCAGGTGGTCCTGATCTAGCTCCCAGACCACAGAATTGGATTAATGGTCTGACAGGGTCTCCCATTAAGCCAAAGAGCAGTGCTGGGTCTAGTTCAGTCAATGAGAAATCCTTAATCCCGCAACACCTATGAGGTGTTTTGCAAGACTTAAAGATTTGGGAAGGTGTGGTCTGGTGGGGCTGTCAGAGTGAGGTCTCAACGTCTGTCTCAGTCGTAAGTTTAGTTGACTATCTACCACCCGGGGTTAATCAGTGACTTATTAGTTCTCTAAAAAGCTCTTAATCCTCATGTGTTGCTTTAAGTGAAAGAATAAAATCCCTATTAATCTGAATGCAAAGTACACAGAGAGGGCACAGGAAGTTATAAACAATTAAAATACATTCAAACTTATTTCCAAAATCCCCAAGCATAAACCGTGCTAAATGCGTGTGCAGGATAAATCCAGAGCATAGCACACATTCAAGTCAACAACACAGAAAAAAAAATCATCTACAGCTAGGTTGGTCTGTACGCAACATACTAATGGTGGCTCGCTGTAGTTAAGGAGTACATCTTGCTAAACCCAAGTTGTTTGGATGATTTCATGTCAGCCCATCAACTAATCAAGGCACCTTTTTACAGAGACAAATTACAAGCTGAATTTTGTGAGGATGACTGTGCACTAACAGCAATCAGTTGAGGGACTCCCATAAATTCTACATCAGTGTAGGTGGTGGCTGGCCCAGCGCAATGCTCCCTTACTAGAGCCATAAGTAATGATGATACACAGCATTAGGTCCAAAAATAAACCTAGCAGTCAATGTCACTCCCAACAAGAGGTGAGAGGTTAAACACATTCCCAAGGTGTCAGCAGCATTATGTAATGATCTAAACAAAGAGTTATGTCCAAAAGTGAGAGTTGCCTCTGATGCAGGGCCAGAGGTATGCCAAGTGAATGAGTGATGGCTTCAGCCAGGGTCCTTCATACTTTCTATTATATATATATATATATATATATATATATATATATATATATATATATATATATATATATATATATATATATATATATATATATATATATATATATATATATATATATACATATAATGCTTGCACAGTATTTTTTTTTTCTCAATAAAAAAATTTACACATTAGACTAAAAGTTTTACAAGAAAATCTATGTAGTGAATTGGTTGCTGGTTTGCTTAAATGTCTTGAATATCTGAAGTGGAATGAAAAGTGGCAGAGACAAACCTTCTCTGTGAATGGACGTATACGACACAAAGTGAAGGATGCTTTAAGCTTCTCAAGCTGGGGAATATTACAGTTTTTATAGGTGATTATTTCTGTCCCCCTTTGAGGAGGATGTCAGCCCAGAACATACGCAGATAGCATCAGACTGACAATTTCTAGAGGGAAGACAATAATGATAAGGTGGTGAGCCTTTAATCACATGTGGGCATAAACCTTTTGTGTTGAAATTACCGAACATTCTTCAAATATAGAGCTTTACACAAAGAACTGTACTGTGCAATTTTATATATATATATATATATATATATATATATATATATATATATATATATATATATATATATATATATATATATATATATATATATATATACTCAAATGATAGAATTTTGAAATTCTAATGAATGGGATATATATCAATGGATCTACTGATGTATCTTTCATATACTGGAAGTGTCTTGATATTGAAACCGTTTTGCAAACCAATTTTAATTCTAAATTGGAAACAAACTTAGCTGTTGAACAAACAGTGCAATCTGAAAGGTTACTCCATTATTCCACAGTGAAACATACAAGATATCATATGTACTTGAAAATTGCTGCTTATTTCCACAAGAGGTGAGGAGGCCAGTGTGTGAGCTGACTTGGGTGAGAAAACATAGCATAATCACTAATATTTTTCTCTGGGTGGCATATCCTCTGGGGGACACGAAGGCACAACTCTACTCACAACACTACAACCCCAGCTAGCGTGTCCCCAGCAGTCCTGGTCACAGCCGTGTGGTGGCAGGCGTTAGTCTTCTGCGTGGCACACACTTGTGGCCAGGATGCCCCGTGACAGCACTAGTGGGCCACACACCAGAGAGCAGCCAGAGGCATCTCCTCACAGGGTCCGACGATCCCACCGCTATTAAAGCGGGGGTTCGTCTCCATTATGGTAACCTACCTACCCTTAGGGGGTCAAGCGGCAGACAGTGTGAGAAAATGACAAATGCTGGCTCGGGTGACTTACTGAAGAGGAAAGTATGAGGGATAGTCAGGATGGGCTGCAGGACACTCCTCAGGTAACACACACAGTCTTGGCATCTTAGTCCACCCCTTGCTCCCAGGATAAGTCTGGCTCCCTGGCCCCATATCCTGAGGTGCTCAGGATGGTGAGGTGCATCACAACAATAAATTTTTCCCTAAAATTCTGGTTTAGCAATGTGCCTTTCTATGAGGCACCAAGTGCTATGGCCACACTGACAACTGAACACTACAGGGCTGACAGGAGGCTAAGTGAAGGCAGGTGGCCGACAAACAACATTTTGAACAGTGACTGATGAAGAAAGGTGCACCAACATGGTGGCAGCAGCAGCAGCAGCAGAGCCAGAGCGAGATGACAACACCAATTCTGCCACCACTGCCACTGCCGTTCCTGCATGGTGTCCTGAGGAGTGTGGCGCAGCTGCTGTTCTCGTCTGGTACTGAAACTTACGGTGTGTAGCCATGCAGAGCTGTGGCGGCAGCTGTTAGTGGGGTGGGATGACGTGCAAGGGCAGTGGCCGGATACGTCCGAGCCCTGCCACGCTGGATCGCAACACCTCGGAGGGCCGCCGCTGGAGGCATGCAAAATGATCAACATTCATTACAGGCACAACTCACTTCAGACGGCAGGCACGGGACAGCAGCCTCTCCTGGTTCCAGAGGCCCGAGGCTTGCCAAACACGCTAAAGGGACGGGCTATGCGGGTTCCTGGCTCAGACACCACACCAAACCACTGACACGGGAGCATATCTCCTGTCCTCACACCTCCCATTAGTCTTTGGCTGCTAATGGGAGGTGCCTAAGTCTGTGAGCCTCTGAATTCTTAGCTTTAATCTTTCATGGTCTACTGTCTTTCTCACACTATAGATATTTGTAAGTTCTGATAAGTACACACACAAACCTAATTCACATAAATCAACATGATTAGAACATGCATACTCAATATCTATTTACAGTTATGTTATCTGCCCTCATGGATGCATACATGGAGCATGAGCAACCCTATGACACATCCATCACACCATTGTGGCATTAGGTCTTCTTAAGCTGCTAGGCTTCGTTGAGGTAAAGTAATTACCAGTGGAGGCGTCCAGTGGTGTACATCCCATTACAGTTTATCATCATGTTCTAACAGATGCCTTTCCATTCCCAACCAGCCAAACAGAGGCAGGAGAAAAAAATTTTAATTGCACACTTCAAAACAGACAAAACAAAAATATTGCATCAAAGCTCAGCCTAACATTAACTTCTGCATCTTTTGCCAAAGTAAACCAATGTAATACAGCAAACACACACAAACACACACGCGCACACCCTCTAGCATTGCTCCTGATGCCACACTATACATCCCCGCTGCGGTGCCAAATGTCAACCATTTCCCCCCCCGATGCCTCCATGTGAGTGGCTCTAAGTGTGGTGTAACAGGCCCTGGGTGGTGAGTAAGGTAGCCTCGGGCATCTGGTGAGGAGAAGACTTGCTGCCGGAGCCCATACTTCCTCCAGGGCCAAACACTAGCCAAGCCTTGAATCACAATCCGACATACGGTGCAGGCTGCTACAGGGGTTGAGTGCACTCTTCAGTATGTAGTAGCTAAGATCCATGGGGGGTTGCAACACAAAAACAGTCCATAGAGTGGAGTCAGTAAGGGGGGTCACCATCAGTGCGACAGCCACAATGAGCGTGGCTGCGGAGGGGGCCAATCCACGCAGAGGGAAGCAGTCCAACCCAGACAGATGAAAGCGTCATCTTAAGGTCAAAATCTACCCTAAGCACAGGAGGATGAGTGTTTCATAATGTAAACCACAGTGAGTCAGTGGTTACTTCTCCACCATAGCACTACAACTAAGCATGCTCCACGTCCCATAAGACACACAATTTCTTCACGTGAATCATTACTGTGATTTATATCAGTCCCGTCTCGTTCATTTATTAATGCAGTCACGTAAAACTTTTAGGATTGACTGAGTGAAGGAATATCTACAGAACAGAGCAAATGAGCTGGCAGTTTTTAATGATTCATTTAGTTACTCGTCCATTCACTGCTGGCGGAGGGAGGACCGAGCCGTGCGACAGGGGCTGTGGGATTGCAGCACTGCTAGGGCCAGCACTGCAAAGCCCAGGGCTCCCGCAAGCACAGCAGGTCCAGCCACTGCCTGCAGAAGGACGCTAGAGCCTGGGTAAGTTGCCGTGAAGAGAGGGGGAGTTTTAAGTTACTTACTTTTACGATGCAGCGTATTCATATCCGTGATGCCTAATGGCCTACGGAAACTGGACAGGCAAGTTTAAGTGACAAACCTGTGTGTTTTCTTTTGTACATTTAAAGAGTGCTGTTAATTATGAAGAGTTAACGAAAATAACCCATTCAAGCATAAAAACAAGAGCTGGGTAGTGACCTAGGTGTCAATTGAAAAAGAAAATAAAAAAGTAAAAAATATATATAAATGAAAGAATTCAATACCAGTCAGTATTAGGACTGTCTAAAAGGAATGGCTATGCTATTTATATATATATATGTATATATATATATAGTATATGTATAGAGAAAAATAATAAAATCATTATCAAACAGTGCAAAACTTTGGACTACGGAAACTGTGGGACAAACCAGCGCGTCGCCATTACTGCCGAGCGGGCCCCCAGTTCCTCCAGCGCTAGTTTTTGGTCGTGTGCTAATAGAGTAGTAGCAGTAAGTAATAGATCAGGTGAAACAGACCATTTCAAGCCAAGCCAATCTAACAGGAGTAACGGAGGTCGGAGCCGAAACTAGGACTACTGTACATTAAATAGACGAGGTTGACGTCAACGAGCTTTAGCAATCTGTCTGAAGGGGCAGGAGGGAGTGAGGTGCCCGGGGCCCCCCTCCATGGAGTGTGTGGTAGGGTAAGAATGTAATTAACATTAAAACAAAAGGGTAAAAATTCTCATCACCGATGCATAGTAATATTATGGCAGAGAGAGAGAATAATGACGATTAATTCATGTCAAGTGCTAATAAACCCCATGCAGAGGAAAGTGCATTCAACCACAATAGCCAAGTACCTTCTACCACTCGCCTTTAACATCGCACCACCGACACCAACTAAAATAAGGAAGAAGGGTAACATAAAAAGGCACTTTAATATATGTACTTGAATTCAGTACTTAATAAACACCCTATTTTTATTGTTATAAGTATCATTCCTTTAAAAAATCAAAGGAAGATCTATTTGCACATCTGTTACCTATGTGATGGGCAACATTCTTCTCTCATTTTGGGAATCACTCCAGTAATGCTTGTGTTAAAGGCGAAAGAGAGAAGAAATCTTGTTCATGACCATACTCAAGGCTGCTACTGTTAAGCTCTGAAGTGATTACAAAAAGCAACATCTTTTTATTGATTATTAAACTGCAATTCAACTGACAGTAATAGTAAATCAATATCAATGAAAAGTAATAAAATTATCCTTATAATATTGACAATCTATGGCTCAATAACACCAAAAAAGTACTCAATACAACATCTAGGAAACCACATGGACAGTACAATAATTATTATCTTTTTTCTCTCATTAATGGATATTTTACACTCAACCAAGCAAAGAGAGATTGATCAGTCCAATGCCTTGGTGGGGTTTGCTTGCTGTCTTATTGGACAAAACACTGCAGGCATTCCGCGTCCAGGAGGAGTCTGAGCAACAGGGAGGCCCAAGGTCCACAACAGAAACGCGGTCCAACCAGTAGCACTCGGGTCATGCTAGATGCAAGTCCAAACCTACGAGCCAGGAAAAGTCCCGTCCAAAGCCAACCAATCAAGTCATTCAACTATCTAGGTTTTATCGATATTTACCAGCTCAAGCTCGAGAGACCACCACACTGACTTGGTAAGGCGCGTGTAACCTGCGTGTGCCGTTCATGTGTCTAGCGTGGGCTTTTTCGGGCGTCTCTCACTTCAAACTAACCCGCTGGAGGGAGAGTGAGGTGGGGTATCAAGAGAGTGCGGCTGCTGGCTAGTGATAAATAAGTCAATCCAATGGCAAAGAAAAACATGGTTCATCACTCCTCTACTAATGATTATTATTATTATTGCTCGTCAGCTCAAGGTATATTACAATGCAGTGAGTTTCCACTAAGACAACAAGCACAAAAACCCACAGGAGTAAAAAATCCAATGGAAGATACAGGCACCACTTAGACTAAAAGGGGTTCTAAAAGAGAAGAAAGAGAGGTGGAGGAGGAGGGTGAGGGTGATGTGAGAGACACAGAAAGCAGAGGATGAAATATGAAAGGCGCATGGACAGGTAAAGCAGTCCCCAGTGCAGGCCAGGCACTGTGCATTACTCCACTCCTGACTTAGTACAGAAAACGCAAAACCAAACAAAACAAAAACCAAACTAAAACACAACTTTGTGATTACAGTGGTAACCATGTGGTGGGTGAATATGCAAGATATATATAGCATCATCTAAGACAGTGCCTGAGCCAACTGAGGTCGAAGCACTGGGCTCATGCTACCCACAGCTCCACTTTACACCAAGGATCAACGAGAGGGTGAGTGACGCGTGTGTCAAGTTAAGCACCTGGACCTCTAGTTTGCTGCTTGTGATGTTATAATGACTTGCACTGATTCACCACTCGAGTGTTCCAACTAAACGTCCAAGTGCATTCTATCAAGTCAAGAGTTCACTTAATTATTGCAGTTTTAAAAAAAGGTCTCAATAATTAAAACTAGTTGATGCAAACATACATAAACACAAAGCAAAAGCAAAGCCTCAGTAATATAGAACACTTAAGATCTAGAGAAGTGGCCAGTGTAACACTAATCTTTTTTAAACATGTTTCAATAATAAGAATTAGTGCATTGCTTCTGAGGATTTAAAGAGGCATATTATCTATATTTTTTTCTCTTTTTGGTTCATTTGTTTATATAATACCTCTTTTTGGTTTGTTTCTTTAATATTCTACAGCTGTTTACTTTCAAGACCAATCTGCAACAAGAGGTGAGCAACTCATGTGAATACAGAAAAACGGGCGTGAAAATTCTCTGCGTATTTAGTGCTAATGCTTATTTATAAAAGGCCTTGAAAAAAACTGGTAGTTAGAGCACAGAAGGTGGAAAGGTGAGGAGGAATATGATACTCGCAGGTATGCCAAAGCAGGACGCAGTGCCAAACATTACATCTGCCTGACAACACTAGGACGGCACTAGTAACTGCCAGCAGAGAAAACTGGCACTGACAGGGAGGCAGTGGCTGCAGGTGTGACGTGTGGCACTGCTGAGTTATGGAGAGACACCAAACCAAACACCCATGACCAACACCAAGAGAATGAGCTAAATCATTAATTTTCGCTCACCCACGGCAGTTGGCACCATTCCATTTCTAGCGAGTATAACTAAAAGGTATAAAAGAAAAAGGAAAACTAAATAAATACCAAATCACACATGGTGATTGACAAATATCAATCAATCAGTCACAGAAATTAACACATGGCATGTCCTTTGGTATAGATCTAAGAACACTGTACAGGTAAAATTTCTGTATACAACCCTGAGGTTATAATGACTAATGAAACATGGGCTCATCAACAACACTGTCATTCACAACTGAAGAAAGCCACAATGCCTTGCAGTCAACAGCAACAGAAACAATACAAGGAATTAATGAAAACCTCCAAGCTGACTTATCCAGTACAAGAAATGTACTTCCAAAACCTTACATACATACAAAAAAAAAAAAAAAAATAATAATAACAATAAAAAAAAGAAAACAAAAATCATTGCAGCTCATAGTGGCTCTTTCCAGCACTGTTGTTGACAAATTAGTTAAACTGAAATAAGAAAATAGAGTAGACCATAACAAGCTGGTTGACTACACAGGAACAATCCCGTGAGTGCTTCAGGTGAGTGAGCAACACGGCAACACATTCCTGAGTCTTACAACTGGAAGCTAGAACATAGAGACTAACTGTAGAGGTATTTTTCACATCATTCATAAAAAGGTGATAAAGCTTTGTCTTTAATAATAATAATAATAATAATAATAATAATAATAATAATAATAATAATAATAATAATAATAATAATAATGAAAATGAAGGTGTCTTGTCTACCTTCTTGAGCACTTCTCTCTCTCTTTTATATTTTTGTAAATTTTTACAGTGATGCAACAAATTGAAAGCATTTTGCAATTATATCTACATGGAGGCAGTTAAAAAACATGTAAAAATTTGTCTAAACTGGGTCCTAGTTAGACAACAGTATCAATTCCATCATCAAACTGGCAGTGTTAGACCATGCTGTCATTACTTAGACTAGGAAGCAACATTACTGAAACCCTAAGAAGTGCAAAGAGAGCTCCATACACTGTGAGATGAAGGAGAATGAAGGAATTAAAAGCCATGTGGAATGAAAAGGAGGAGGAGGAACAGGAGGAGGAGGAGGAAGGAAAAATAAGTCAAGAAAATAGGTTCACAGGAAAGGGAGGGTTAGATTAATTTATATATATATTGATGAAAGAGGATTTGGGGAGGAGGGGAGTAAGAGTAGAGTAGGCATACCTTAGTAGTTTCATGTCTGTGTTTTGACATGCAAACACCACATTCATAGGTCCCCAGAGCAGTGTGGGTTGTGTGTGTGCAGTGGTGTGTGTGTGTGTGTGTGTGTGTGTGTGTGTGTGTGTGTGTGTGTGTGTGTGTGTGTGTGTGTGTGTGTGTGTGTGTGTGTGTGTGTGTGTGTGTGTGTGTGTGTGTGTGTGTGTGTGTGCATTTAGGTGTGCATACAAACTGGTCATAGCCACATCTTTGCACAGTTAGGAGGCTGAACTGGGTGATATGCAAGTAAGTTAACTGAGTGATGCTCTGGCTAAACATCTTTTTATACTTCCTGTGCAAAGGATAAACATTGTACATCTTGAACCATTATCTGTTTGCTACAACCCCAATTGGTCACATTAGCATGCCACTTCTATTTTAAGCATATTCATTCCATTAAGCCACAGATAAACAGGCATAGATATATATATATACGTATATATATATGTAAATATATATATAGGAGCATCTATGTTCAATCTAGTGTCCGTCTAACCACCTCAGTAAACAAAAATCACCGAGTATATGCATTCAAGAGGAAAAAACAATTGATCCAATCTGCAATGGCTACTGAGTACAAGTAGTGAACACAGCTGAAGGTACCACAGTGGTGTTAAGTGAGCATGTCTGGCACTGTGCCGTGTCTATGTCTCTGGTGGCCACAGTGAGCATCACTGCGCTGCATCACTGCGGCGCCCCACGGGTGGCTCCCTGCCCTCCACAAATCGTGGTGAAGCAACTCAAAAGGGAAGAAAAATACCCCACTCAGTCTAGGGAGAGACACAGCCTGGGGAGTCACAGCGAGGGATCAACACCCGAACCTACTGTGGAGACACTGGAATGCGCTCGGTTTACACAGGGAAAGATAAGGAGGAGCAAAGGGAGATGAGGGTTGTTCTGGTGTCAGATGAAGCAGTCTCTTGCAGTGAAGGTTTTCACAGAGAGGGAGGAGGGAGGTACAGATGGGAGGGGAGGAGGGTAAAGAGAGAGCAAAGACAGGAGCAGGAAAGAACTATGGTAGTATGTGTGGGCTGGGAAAGAGCGCACACAGTCACACACACGCGCACACACAAAGTGGCCACCACTCACCATTTGGGACTGCTGCTGCCGGCTTCTTGGTTTGAACTCGGGCGGTGGCATTGTTCACCTGTGGTCATGTATAACAGAGCAGGTAAGCAAATCTATGTGGAATCTGAGAACACTAAATGTCTACAAGTGCTGTACTTTTAAATTTCTCCTTAAATTTTAAATGACAAACAAATTTTCTTGAAGTTTCTAGAGAGAAGAAAAGATTTGTGATTCATTTACTGTCAAAAGATATGCACAATACATCTTTTGACTTCAATATGAATGGCCTACTAAGAAGTATATTAAGCCTCAGCTCATGACACCTAGCAGGCCTCTCACTCCATGCTTGTGTCAGTCAGGCAGTGGAAGGAAGGCCACATCTCGGAGGCATCTGGCATCTGATTCTTTGTGGATATCAATCTCTCTCCTTACAACTGATGGCTTATGAAATGTACAAGCATGAAGACACACAAATAAAAATGTGTGCACTCACAAATTTATTTCAGCCTTGTGTAGCCCAGGACAAAGCTCAATGTTCCACTAAGAGATAAATGCCAAATGGAGTATGAGAGAGAGAGAGAGAGAGAGAGAGAGAGAGAGAGAGAGAGAGAGAGAGAGAGAGAGAGAGAGAGAGAGAGAGAGAGAGAGAGAGAGAGAGAGAGAGAGAGAGAGAGAGCAGTGGGTGGGGTCACTGTGGTGTGTGGGTGGACAGGCCTTCCTAACTCTTGGCCAGAACAACACTTTTACCTCAATTTTGCGACCCTCGACAACTGTGCCATTGAGGGACTCCCGGGCACGGTCTGCATCTGCGGCTGAGGCAAATGTCACAAAGCCGAACCCCTGAAAAGGTTGAGGAGTGTCAGAACATGTCACTGAACACCTATAGGCAAGTACCAGTTAACCCTTTCACTGCGACACAAAACAATTAGCAGCACCAAAAGCAATGCGTGGCCTTTATAAGCATCTACAAGAAAGTTACATTTTGCAATTTCTTCCCAGTTCAAAGATTGGGTGTGGCTGTAGAACAAGTAAAGATGTCTCAGAGTTAGAGGATATTAAGGGAAGGTGTACCTACCAAGTGGCAGTCAAAGGGTTAAAAGTAATGCACAAGAGTACCTATGTGAACTGAAGGGTTGAATTGTTTCTGTACGGGTTCTTACACTTCATACATGAAGCACAGAATCAGGTAGACAAATATATGAGAGGCTAACATTCAAAGTAAGCTAAAAAAAAAAAAAAAAAAAAAAAAAAAAAAATTTACAGCAGCATATGAATGAAATGAGTTGGGGAAAAAATTAAAACAGGTATCTGCATTACAAAGATGAGACAAAATGCATTAGTAAAAAATAAATAACCTTTTACTGGTATGGTTGTCCTTTGCTTGCATGAACACTCAGTTGATAAAGAGGGAAAAGGAGGTAAATTTTTTACTTTGAAACTACAGGAATACTAATGAGTGTAGCACAAAAGTAATTGTAAGTGATTAAAGAAGAAAAATTATCTAACTTTGAAAAGAGTAAGCTAATCCAGAAACAACTTCAGTCTTGGGAATCAAATAATGCCTTCTGGAGCAAAAATAAAAGGAACATTAAATAC
>NC_087172.1:6500000-6520000 GCF_035594125.1 Scylla paramamosain | reverse complement strand
TCCTTCCCTCCTCCGCTATGTGGCCAGCGCTTTCATACAACAGTCCCTCCTTCCTTCGCATATCGTCTCCTTCATGCCTTCGTTATGTGATCCCTGCTTTCCTACATGTCCTCCTTCCCTCTCCTCCTTTGCCTACGACTATGTTTCCTTCATTCTACTAACTCCTTCATTACGAGGTCTGTGCTTTCCTACATAATTTGCTAGGTGGCGTGGCAGGCGTTCTAAGATGTCCCGGCGCCCTACACTTGTCTTGGTCTCGGCGTGGCAACAGACAGCCTGCGACACGAGATGGGAGACGTGGGTGGGGGGGGGGGTAGAGAGAGATGGAGGGGAGATAAAGAGGTCTATGGGGAGGAAACAAGCGAGGCGGGACGTTTAGGAGAAGGTTGGGGAGGAGGACAGGGGTTGGGGGAAGATGTCGGGTGGAGATAAAGGGGAGATGAAGGGTGGGTGGTGAGAAGGAGACAAAAGGAGACGAAAGGATGAAAGGAGGAAAACAGTTAATGAAAAGAAGAAAAGTAAAGAGGGAAAATGAAGAGATGATAAACGATGATGGGAAGCGAGGAGGAGGAGGAGGAGGAGGAGGAGGAGGAGGAGGAGGAGGAGGAGGAGGAGGAGGAGGAGGAGGAGGAGATTGGGATGACCAAGCTGGGCGGAATCCAGACAACTGGCGCCCGCCCAGAAGCCTAAATCACTCTCCATGCCCTGGCCCGCCCCACCCCGACGTCCCCCCATCCCCACGAACTCCCCCCCTCACCCTCACCATCCACCGCCCCCAACTCGTCCCATCTCGTCTATGTCATCTTCCTTCGGCCACCATTCCAACACTGACACCCACGCTCTTTCCTAACATTCTAACACCTTAACACGCATTAATAGTCTCTCTAACACCAGTCACCACCTTCCTCTAACACACCTAACAAACACTCATTAACATACCTCTTCTAACACTCAGTCATGGTCTTGCCTAACATTCCAACACACGTCTTCCTTCCTCATACGCATACCAGAAGACTCTAACACCCATTGACAGTCTCTCCTTTCCTAACAGTCTCACTTCTAATACTCCCGCAATCCTGGTTTTGTCTAATTTTGTCTTCTAACACTCGTCGCCTTAATTCACATACAAATTAAACAGACTCGGACAAGTATCAAGTCTCTCCTTCCCTAATAATTATCTCTCTTCTAACAGTTTCTATTCGTAACACTTCCTAACACTTCTAGCATTCTTCAAAGTCTCTCTTCTAACGCTAACATTCTCTTAATAACTAATACTCCCAAATATTATCACACTCTCTAACACTTTCTCCAAACTGTCTGTCTTCTAACACTCCCTAACATTCTTCTAATAGTGTGTCTCTCTCTCTCTCTCTCTCTCTCTCTCTCTCTCTCTCTCTCTCTCTCTCTCTCTCTCTCTCTCTCTCTCTCTTTCAACCGCCTCCTTCAGAACTTCTTCCTTCAGTGTTCATTAAACCCGCCCTCCCTTCTCCTTCTACTTCCTAATGGGGCACAAACCTAATGGAAGGCAGAGGGCGCTTGTCACAGCCCCGGGAAAGTACTTGTCCGGTTAACTAACTCTTATGGAGGAGGAGGAGGAGGAGGAGGAGGAGGAGGAGGAGGAGGAGGAGGAGGAGGAGGAGGAGGAGGAGGAGGAGGAGGAGGTTAGGACTGCACCAAACTAGCAACACACGACCTAATTGCAAGTCATGGCTACGACGGAGTGGTGGTGGTGGTGGTGGTGGTGTGTTAAGTGGTGGTTGTTGTTGTTGTGGATGGTGGTGGTGGTGGTGGTGGTGGAAAGACAGTGGTGTTGTTGTTGTTGTTGTTGTTTGTGGCGGTGGTGGTGGTGGTGTGCCTCTGCATGATTGTGTCAAGAAACAATGTCTCTCTCTCTCTCTCTCTCTCTCTCTCTCTCTCTCTCTCTCTCTCTCTCTCTCTCTCTCTCTCTCTCTCTCTCTCTCTCTCCCTCATACCCACATTAACTCAACATTAACTCAATCACATAAAAAGCACAATTAGAGAAACACACACACACACACACACACACACTCACCGCATTCACGGCCTGCTGCTCCACCCCGTTGGGCACCACAGGGGGACCCACGGGGACCTGCACAGGAAGACCTCCCGCCACCGTCGCTCCGCTGCGGGGGAGAGAAAACCACTGGGTGAGCCACGGATTTGGGGGGGGATGAGGGAGGGTCAGGGGAGTGAAGGAAGAAAGGGAGGAAAGGAATATAGGATGAAAATGAGGAAGGAAGGAAGGAAGGAAGGAAGGAAGGAAGGAAGGAACGAAAGAAGGGAGGGAGGGAGGGAGGGAGGGAGGAAAATGAAGGAGAGAGGGAGAAAAGGGAGAAAGGAAAGGGTAAGAGATGCACAAAAAGAAAATAGATTGATGGAGGAAAAAAAAAGTTGGCAGCAGGCACGAGGAAAGAAGGAAGGAAGGAAGGAAGGAAGGAAGGAAGGAAGGAAGGAAGGAAGGAAGGAAGGAAGGAAGGAAGGAAGTTGAGTAGAGTGGAGTATAAAAGATGGAAGATATATGGCGGGGTAAAAGGAGGTTAAGGAGGTAAAAGAGTTATCACCAGACACTGAGAAAGAGAAGGAAAAGGAAGGAAGGAAGGAAGGAAGGAAGGAAAGTGAAAGAAGTATACAAAAAATAATGAAAAGACGGAGAGACAGAGACTAACGTTAATACTGAGCAAAATAGAAGGAAGGAAGAAAGGAAGGAAGGAAGGAGGTAAACACAGATGGAGGAGTATGATGAGGGAAACATTAAAAAGTCTAAACATGTTGACGGACAGGTAAAAACAACAATGCAAATTAACTGAGACAGGTAATACAGACAGGTAGATAAATATGCACAAGCAGGTTGAGACAGGAAATAAAACAAAGACTGCAACAATAAACTAAACTAAAATAAAAATGAATTGCAAAGAGGGAAACAGGAAACAAAACAAACTCGTACAGAGAGAGAGAGAGAGAGAGAGAGAGAGAGAGAGAGAGAGAGAGAGAGAGAGAGAGAGAGAGAGAGAGAGAGAGAGAGAGAGAGAGAGAGAGAGAGAGAGAGAGAGAGAGAGAGAGAGAGAGAGAGAGAGGATGTATGGAGATAAATGACAGATATGAGGAACATTGTAAAAATAATACAAAAAGAGAAGAGGAACTGATGCATACAAATAACACTAATATACATTTGCAAATATACACAGATAAAGGGAGGATGGGAGTATTGGTGAACAACAGCGGGCGTGGATTGACAGGCGGATGATTGGATGGACACAGATAAGACATAATTGTGACAGGTTTGTGCTGCAGCCGCATGGTAATTACGTTGTGTGACAGTAAATAACTAAATAACTGCGTGGATCAATAGACAGATCAGTGTGTGTGTGTGTGTGTGTGTGTGTGTGTGTGTGTGTGTGTGTGTGTGTGTGTGTGTGTGTGTGTGTGTGTGTGTGTGTGTGTGTGTGTGTGTGTGTAGGCTGGCTGGTGGTGGTGTGTTTGGGGTTTGTGTTGCGGTGTGCGAGGTGCTGGGGTGCGGGGGCGGGTGAGCAATGGGGTGACGGGGTGAAGAGGTCAAGTCTGACGATATGGAATGCTGAAGAAATGGTGTGTGAGGTGGTGGTGGTGGTGGTGGTGGTGGTGGTGGTGGCGGCCGCAGGAGTGAGGGTGGCTGTTGTAGTGGTAAAAACAGGAAGGAGGGGTGGAGTGTGGACGATGGTGTCATGGGGGGTGCAGGAAGACGGAGGCGTGACTCACCTGGAGGAGACTGTGACGGGAACGCCTGGAACGGCGGCAGTGGGTGTGGCCTGTGGGGCCGGGGGAGCCCCTGGAGCCCCGGGGGTGGGTGCCCCCGGGGCTCCTGGTGGTGAGAAGGGCGGCCCGTCTTTGCCGGGCCCTTCTTTACCCGCCCCCGCCTCGCCGTTCTGACTGTAAGGGAACGGCGCCGCCATCGTTGTCTGCACCATGTGCTGTAGGGGAGAGAGGGAGAAAGTTAGACCTGAGTACCAAGCACGCCAGGCACGCACACAGACAGACAGACAGACAGACAGACAGACACAGACACAGACACAGACACACACACACACACACACACACACACACACACACACACACACACACCCAGACTACCACATTCGTTACGTAGCACACCTGTTCTATCCCGGTCCAACACCCCCTCCCAACCTCACCCCATGCACACCTGGGGGGGCGAGGGGGTCGCACAGGACACACGGGCGGCCTTGTCTCTCGTCCCTGCACAGCCTGGGTCGCCGTTGCCTCTAATTCTGACGCTTGGCGGACGGCGGGCAGGCGTGGGCGAGCACGTGGCGGGCGTCACACGTGTGCCCTGCCAGGTGTGCCGCCACACAGGTAAGACTCGCAATGAACGAGGTCTCAAATGCATCTGGCAACCCAAACAGTCATTATCGCATCGTCACATTCTTGCATCAGCGCGGCTCAATACTTCCTCACCACGACAGGAGGCGGCGGAGTGAGGCGAGACGGAGAGTGCCGCCTGTCACACACACACACACACACACACACACACACACACACACACACACACACACACACACACACACACACACACACACACACTTTCCATGAAGCTTCGTTGTGTATGCGCCACGCAGCAAGGCCATCTGAGAGACAAGGGTGAGCTGGGGTGGATGAGAGGAGCAGGGGTGAGTGGGTTGGAGACACTGTGACTGAGTGGATGAGGCGCTGTGTGGGTGTGTGGATGAGCGGACATGCCAGCGAGGGGGCGATGAGAGCACAGACACTTAGGAATACAGTGTGTGGATAAAGACGAATAGTGGAGCCACGTGGGACAACAAGAGGCCGAGTGTTTGTTGTGACGACAGCACCACCGCCACCAGCACAAACAACAGCAGTGGTGGTGGTGGTGGTGGTGGTGGTGGTGGTGGTCGGGGTGGGGTAAGAGTAGGAGGAGGAGGATGATTTTATATAGAAGAAGAAGAAGAAGAAGAAGAAGAAGAAGAAGAAGAAGAAGAAGAAGAAGAAGAAGAAGAAGAAGAAGAAGAAGAAGAAGAAGAAGAAGAAGAAGAAGAAGAAGAAGAAGAAGAAGAAGAAGAAGAAGAAGAAGAAGAAGAAGACGAGGCGGTAAATACTTGGAGACATCTAGAACGTGTGTGAGGAGAGGACAAGAAGCTCAGGGTAATCCGAGAGAGAGAGAGAGAGAGAGAGAGAGAGAGAGAGAGAGAGAGAGAGAGAGAGAGAGAGAGAGAGAGAGAGAGAGAGAGAGAGAGAGAGAGAGAGAGAGAGAGCAATTAAGAAGCGGAGAAAGAGGCTGAGGAGGAAAGATGAGAAGGATGTAAAATAGAAAGAAAGAATGAAATAAGAGGAGGAGGAGGAGGAGGGAAAATTACCTCACCTCGCCCATCTTACCTATTTTAATTGCCCAATAATGAGTCAGATGAACCTTTCCCTTCCCTGACCCACCACCACCACCACCACCACCACCACCGTCTAGGAAATAACGTGCCTCTCTTACCATTTTTTTCCTTATGGTTAATTTAGTAAGTAGTATTTCCTCTTATTCCTATTGCGTTTTCTATTACTCAGAATGATCTTCCCAAACCTAATCTAATTTCACCTAACTTCACTTAACCTTATTTAACCTAATCTTGCCTAACTTAAACTAATCTAACCTTGTTTTACCTAACTTAAGCTTCACCTTACTTAACCTAAGCTAACCTAACTTAACTTCTCTTTGCTGTTTGGCTTTCCTTTGTATTTTACCTTACAAAAGAGAACGTAATTTAACCTAACCTAACCTTACTTAATTAACAATTATCTTTTCATAAATAACCACATCCTAACTTAACCTAACCCAACCTCATCTTACTTAATCTAACCATACCTTACCTAACATAATCTAACCTAACCTAACCTTACTTAACCTAACCTAACCAGACCTTACCAAACAACTTAATCTAACCATACCAAACCAAATCCAACTTGGCCTAACTTAACCTAACCTCACCTAATCTCACCACACCAGTCATAGTGTCCCTACACACGTGATTAAGCTCACTAATGCCCTGATCCCTTATCGCCCTTCTATTACGTGTTTACTCTGTGCCAGACACTCACTGATAAGCCGGACAGGATCGGTAATTATCAAGCAGAGAATATATAATGCGATTAGTGGGAGGGGACGTGTGTACAGCGATGTTGCGTTACGTTAATGTTTAGTGGAGTACGGTAACGTTGAATTAGGGTATGATAAAGTGAAGTAAGGTAAGGCTAGATTAAATTAGGTTAAGTTAGATTAAGTAAGATTAGGTTAGGTTAAATTAGGTTACGTTTCATTAGATTTGGTAAAGCAAGGTAAGGTAATAAGAAAAAGCGAATTAAGGTTATGTTAGGTTAAATCAGGCAAAGAAAGGTTAGATCAAATGTATTAGGTAAGGTAAGGTCAATTAAAGGGTGAGGTAAGGCAAGGTAAGGCAAGGTAAGGAAAGGTAAGGCAAGGTTAGGAAAGGTAAGGTAAAGCAAGGAAAGATTATGTTAGGTAAGGAAATAATAACGTAAGGTAAGGAGGGCCAGGAGGGAATACGAAACACGGTTACAACTCGCTGGGGAGGGAAGGAATGTGCAGGGAAAGTGCACGCTAATGGTCGTAAATTGCTTTTTAATTCAAGAGTAAGGAATAATGTTCATAAGCTTAGTTAGGTAAACTCACTTATAAATGCTCAGTTTTGAATGTTAATGTACAAAAAAATTAAGTAAACCTGAGACTTGACGTTAAGTTCTTTAATGTTATTCGTAAACCCAAGTACAGCAGTTAATACTAGCTGTTATTAAGTATTTGTGAACCCAGGTAATTATAACACTAATTGTCGTAAAGTTATTATCAGCATATGTAAATCCAAGTACACCTAACACTCACATATAGCCAGTGTTGACTTCTTAGTAACGGTAAACTAAAACTAAGATAACTCATTAACAGCCAGTTCTCATTTGCTTGATGACCATAAACTTGAACTAAGATAAACTAATTAATAACCAGTTCACATTTGCTATTAAACTAAAACCATAAGTAAAACAACACAATACGTAGTTCTCATATGCTTCTGACCACAAACAAGATCTAAAATAAATCAGTTCCCACGTATCTATCTTCATGAAATAAAAATCCGCCACTCATTAATTATTACTGATCAGGTGGTGACGATCGTAAACTCAAAACCCAGGTGTTATTTTTCACATAAGTGCTGCGCGGGGCAGCCTGTGCATACCTGAGCCCCACACCTTGCCACCTGGCAGTCCTTAATGGGGGAAACTAGGCGGGTGGACAGGTGAGAGTAAGTATTAGGGAGTAAGAGACAGAAAGACGACGTGACTCACTCACTCTCCCTTGAATTTGTGACATTATGATAAACAGATCACTCCCTCACGCACTCCAGGCCCGTGTTGAAATCCAGCAGTGCCAAGGAGAGGGAGTGAGAGGTGAGAGTGAGAGTGAGAGGGAGAGGGAGAGGGAGAGGGAGAGGGAGAGAGAGAGAGAGAGGTGCCGCGATCAATACTTTATAGGGAGTGACCCTTGGCACTGCTGCTGAGGCCGGCACCCCTACCCTTCCCCTGCTCCCCACCCCTCCTCCTCCTCCTCCTCCTCCTCCCTTCCATCCCCGCCACCGCCAGGCTCTGTGTTGGGCTGGGCGGGGCGGGGCGGCGTGTGGTGGTGGTGGTGGTGGTGGTCCTGCCTCAAACACTCACCCGGAAATGGAGTTTTGAGTGCGTTTTGTATTAAGACTTTCACTGTAGGGTGGTGCTGCTGGTTCTATTACTACTACTACTACTACTACTACTACTACTACTACTACTACTACTACTACTACTACTACTAGTATAGATTATCCTACCATTACCACAATAACCCGCTAAAACTAGTACACCATTTATTTAACACCACTACTACTACAACTACTACTACTCATTCCATCACTACCACTACTACTAGTTGCAAAACTGGTAAAGCACAAATCTTCTTCTTCTTCTTCTATTACTACTACTACTACTACTACTACTACTACTACTACTACTACTACTACTACTACTACCACCACAACCACACTACCACCGCCACCACCACAACACAGTGATATTAGCACCTCCCCCCAAGGAATCACGAGGTAACTTCTTGGTGTGGTGGTTAATTAAGGTGAGGCCACACAGGTGAGGAGGGGAATAAGACCCTTATAGAAAGGTGCGCTAACACACACACACACACACACACACACACACACACACACACACACACACACACACACACACACACACACACACACACACACAATGAAAAAAAATAACAAAACAGTAACTAAAATTAAAGAACGAAGTCAAACAACCACAAAGGAACACAAATGAAGTACAACAAACAGCAGCAGCAGCAGCAGCAGCAGCAGCAGCAGAGATGTAGACCCCTACGAGGCAATTTGTTATAAGATACACAACGAAATCTAAACAGTAGGATGTAGGATAGTACAGCTGAAGGGTCCTCCCCACCGGACCACAGGAGGAACATATTAAGACAGATAATACAAAAATGAAATAAAATAAAATAATGAAATAAATACATAACAGGTATAAAATATATTAAGAAACCCATCAACAAAAAATTAACACATAAGAAAATATACAGGAAGCTTAAGAGAGAGAGAGAGAGAGAGAGAGAGAGAGAGAGAGAGAGAGAGAGAGAGAGAGAGAGAGAGAGAGAGAGAGAGAGAGAGAGAGAGAGAGAGTTAAAACGTACTATATACAATAAACTAACAATACTAATATCCACCTGTGTGTGTGTGTGTGTGTGTGTGTGTGTGTGTGTGTGTGTGTGTGTGTGTGTGTGTGTGTGTGTGTGTGTGTGTTTACCTCCCTAACTAGCCAGCTCAGCCGCACATTGTTGGCACTGCTGGGGGCGTGTGGCATCACCAGGCGACACCACTGGCACCTGTAAGCGCCACTCCACTCTCCCTCTCCCTCCCTCCCTCTCTCTGTAATATCGACCCGACTGCAATCTGTCCTCTTAATGACTGGAGGGTTCTCTCTCTCTCTCTCTCTCTCTCTCTCTCTCTCTCTCTCTCTCTCTCTCTCTCTCTCTCTCTCTCTCATAAATACTCATACTCATTTGATTTACACATAGTAGTACAGTAGCTCTCTCTCTCTCTCTCTCTCTCTCTCTCTCTCTCTCTCTCTCTCTCTCTCTCTCTCTCTCTCTCTGTGTGTGTGTGTGTGTGTGTGTGTGTGTGTGTGTGTGTGTGTGTGTGTGTGTGTGTGTGTGTGTGTGTGTGTGTGTGTGTGTGTGTCATTTTAGTTCTACATCTATTTGTTTAATTAATCATTCACTCTATCTAGCTGATGATGATGATGATGATGATGATGATGATGATGATGATGATGATGATGACGACGATGATGATGATAATGATGATGATGATGAAAACGAAACCTTTCTGGAGGAGGAGCAATAATTTTTACGTTGGTGATGATGATAGAGGTGAAAATGATAACAGTGACAGTGATGGTGGTGATGGTGGTGGTGATGAAGGTGGTGAGAGTGAGCAATACAACACCGAAGCAATTGCACGCGTCAGTTGGCACCCGCATAGTGATTTTAATTGGCTGGCTTATTGTGGGAAATGTTACGTCATGGAGGAGGAGGAGGAGGAGGAGAAAGCGGAAAAAAAGATCGAACGACTGGTTCTGACACGCCACAACAAAAGAAGAAGAAGAAGAAGAAGAAGAAGAAGAAGAAGAAGAAGAAGAAGAAGAAGAAGAAGAAGAAGAAGAAGAAGAAGAAATTTATTGATTCTAAGAAGCCACAATAAGAGACGAAGAAAAAAGAACAAAACAAGAAATGAAAATAAAACAGGAGGAGGAGGAGGAGGAGGAGGAGGAGGAGGAGGAGGAGGAGGAAGTATTAGAAAACTGAAGAGATATCACGAAATACTGTCGCCGCCCACCTCACACACACACACACACACACACACACACACACACACACACACACACACACACACACACACACACACAGCGGTAAGTCTCAGGCTGCCGCTGCAAACTTCCAGCCAACTTTCACGACCAGCCTGGCGGAAAATTAACCGATGAGTAAAACTAAAAAAAAAATAAATAAATAAATAAATAAAAGAATAAATAAATGAAAAAATATGTTTTCTTCATATTATTTATTCTTTCCCTTCCTTCACCGCCCGGAAGATATTAAGTGAAAGCGACTGGAAATTCTTTTCCTCTTGTTTTCTTTTCTTTTTGGTAGATCCACTCACTAATGTTTACTGTTGTTGTTGTTGTTGGAGAGGAGGACAAAGGGAGAGACGAAAGTAAAGGGATGGAGGGAGGTTGATGGGTTCTGGATGGGGTAGAGAGAGAGAGAGAGAGAGAGAGAGAGAGAGAGAGAGAGAGAGAGAGAGAGAGAGAGAGAGAGAGAGAGAGAGAGAGAGAGAGAGAGAGAGAGAGAGAGAGAGAATAAACTGACTTCATTAACCTACAAGTGGGGGAAAAAGTGGAAAGGAACAAAAAAGCGAAATAAAAAGTGATAAATGAAAGAAATAACGAAAATCTGAAAAGAACAGAAGCTAGAAAGGAAGAGAGGTAGGAGTGGGCGGAGAGGGTCACGGTGATATGGGGGTTGGGAGGTCACGGTGAAGGAGGGGGGTGAGAAGGTGGAAATAGTGAGGTTTGGGTCACGAGGAAGTAGGTAGAGGGCATGCGTAGAGCCAGGGAAAGTGGGCTACCCTCATTACGCAAACATTCTCTCTCTCTCTCTCTCTCTCTCTCTCTCTCTCTCTCTCTCTCACACACACACACACACACACACACACACACACACACACATCCATACACGGGCTTGCTTGTAAACTTATACACACACATACACATTCATGACAGCCAGCAATGTACGTGTATATATGACACACACACACACACACACATACATACATACATACATACATACATACATACATACACAAACACACACACACACACACACACACACACACACACACACACACCGCTAACAACGCCTGCGGAGGAATCTAACTTTCACCTCTCTCTCTCTCTCTCTCTCTCTCTCTCTCTCTCTCTCTCTCTCTCTCTCTCTCTCTCTCTCTCTCTCTCTCTCTCTAAAATAACGATGTTGCGAGTGGCCACTTTTAGCTTATTAATGCAAGTTTTTCTTCTGTGGCATAAAAATAAAATAGTAATACCAGAGAGAGAGAGAGAGAGAGAGAGAGAGAGAGAGAGAGAGAGAGAGAGAGAGAGAGAGAGAGAGAGAGAGAGAGAGAGAGAGAGAGCATAGATAATGACATACGTAATTAAATCTTTCTTTCCCTCTTTTTTCTTTTTTACTTTTTCTTTTTTTACCTTCCCTTTAAAATATTCGTGCGTGGGAAGACGCGTCGCCGCTCAAGGACACATTTTTGATATTCACTCCTGAGGCCGTGAAATTATAACGAGAAAAGAAAAGAAAAGAAAAGAAAAAAATAAATAAAAGAGTACCTCACACACACACACACACACACACACACACACACACACACACACACACACACACACACAATTACCATGGCGACACATCCTTCATCCTCTCTCTCTCTCTCACTTCCCATCAATAAGACTAACAGGAGAAAGACGTTGGGGGGAGAGGGATGATGGAGGGTGTGGGGGGAGAGGAAGGGAGAGTTGGAAGTGAGATGAGGGAGAGGAGTAATGGCGGGGCTGGAGGAGGAGGAGGAGGAGGAGGAGGAGGAGGAGGAGGAGGAGGAGGAGGAGGAGGAGGAGGAGTAAGATTCTGAGTGAGTGAGTGAGGGAGGGAGGGATGGAGGAAGGCTGAAGAGTGAGGAAGGAAGAGGTGAAGACGAAGGAAATGTTTGAAGAAAGGTGAGGAAGGACAGAAGAAGAGAAAGGTGGGGAAGGAGAGGGAGGAGGGAGAGGGAGTGAGAGGTTTGAGAAGTGACAGAAGTGAGGGGGAGGCATGGAGGCACGGAAGACACAAGGGAACAAAGCTTTCTGGGGATATAGAGACAAGCGGTGTGTGTGTGTGTGTGTGTGTGTGTGTGTGTGTGTGTGTGTGTGTGTGTGTGTGTGTGTGTGTGTGTGTGTGTGTGTGTGTGTGTGTGTGTGTGTGTGTGTGTGTGTGTGTGTGTGTGTGTGCTTTTTCCGCAGTCTCTTGTCCTTCCTGAATGCAAACAAGTCAGCAAGTCTCGGTAAGTGCTGTCAGGGAGAGGGGAGAGAGAGAGAGAGAGAGAGAGGGAGGGGGGGAGAGGTCATTACACTTATGCAAATAGAAACATTAACGACAGTAATTGCGCAGCGCTTTACTGAGGATGCGGCAACAAGGGCACGGCGACTGGCACTGCTGTCCCCCTTAAACACACACACACACACACACACACACACACACACACACACACACACACACACACACACACACACACAAACAAAACCTTTCACCACACGAAGGCAAATGTCCTCTTGCGTCCGTGACATTGACAGGGAGAGAGAGAAAGGGAACAGGGTAAGGGCGGGGAGAGGCGGGGAGAGGCTGGGAGAGGCGGTGAGCGTAACCCTGGCATTGGGCGTCGCGGACCTCCCTCCCTCAGCATCTGGCTAGGGCAGTTCTATCAAGGGCAACTGCTTTACCTTCATCATTCTCCCTGCAACCTGTTTAAGGCGATGCGCGGCAGGCGTTACCTCACGGCCCGGTTAGTCCCACTAAGGCCCGTACTCACTGCTCTCTCTGGCCCGCATTCAGAAACGCTCTGCCCTCGCCACGACTATTTCCCAAGGCCACAGAAATGATCAGACGGGTTCTCAAAAGGATTTCTCCTCTTAATAATGTAGAAGTCTTGTTAATCTGTCAGTACAACCATAAAAACTCTAGAAAACTCGCCTAACTTCAACTAAAGACTTTTGAAAGTAGTGGGAGATGCGGCGCAGAAGCGTTTCAGAATATGGACCTCTCTCTCTCTCTCTCTCAACACAACTATTTTCAAAGGCGACAGAGATGGTTACCAAGGTTTGTAAAATTGTTTCTCCTATTACTCATGTTGAAATCATGTTAATCTGTTACTGGAATCGTAAATACAACTAAAAATATCCATGTAATTCCAACTAGAGCCTTTTTAAAGTTGAGGTGCAGTGCAGAAGCATTTCATAATATGGTGTTAAGTCTTGCTTGGTGTGGCCGACCTATAGTTAACCTGACTTTGCCTTAAGAAGCGGCGTCTTGTCATCCGCAGCGAGACAGACAGACGCCGCACCTACAAGTCGTGTTTTTGCCGCCCCCTCCGCCCGCCTCCCCGCCCTCGCCTTAGTTAGCAAAGCCTCTGTCTTCTGGGGATGCCGTGCGGGGCGTGGCGCTATCATGTCCTCAGCAGGCTTGGTGGCGCCTCCTGGCAGGTGTGGAGGATTTAGTCTTGTTTTGGTGTGTGTGTGTGTGTGTGTGTGTGTGTGTGTGTGTGTGTGTGTGTGTGTGTGTGTGTGTGTGTGTGTGTGTGTGTGTGTGTGTGTGTGTGGAATGTTTTGCTGGCTTGGTTGTCTTGGTTTGGTCTTTGTCTCTCTCTCTCTCTCTCTCTCTCTCACTCTCTCTCTCTCTCTCTCTCTCTCTCTCTCTCTTCTTCTCTCTCTCTGTCTGTCCGTCAAACATTGTACACGTATTAATCTATACAATCTATCCTTCTATTGATGTTTCGCGCACTTTGCCAGCAAAACAGCCAGCCAGCCAGCCAGCCAGACTCTCTCTCTCTCTCTCTCTCTCTCCTCTCTCTCTCTTCTCTCTCTCTCTCTCTCTCTCTCTCTCTCACTCTCTCTCTCACACACACACTTCCTCCCCGCGGCGCACGTGCAGCCCTTACAGGAAGTGGTGGCATAAGGAACAAGTGGTGAGGCAACACAGAGAAACACCTGGGGTCTTGTTTTACTGCGGGGGTGTAAATGGCGGCGTCACGCTTCATCCCGCCACCACCCGCAACACAACACAGCAACACAGCCACCGCTCAGCCCTCGCCACGCCTGTCTTAAGTCACACACACCCATACACACACTAAACCCAAGCCACGTCTCCTGTAAGTCACACACACACACACACACACACACACACACTCAGCCCTTGCCACGCCTCTTAACCCCTAAAGGACCGCGCGGGGTAAGTATATCAGTCCCGCTAGGGCGGGGGATATGGGCGGAAAAAACGTGCAAAATAGCTTATCTTTGCATGCTCAGTACGCCTAACCTACAATAAACGAGTGAAAGAAAACAATACTTACCCCACAATCAACTCCTCCTCTTTTGAATGGTACCAACCAGAAGTTTCTAGGTGCCATGGTTACGGAGATATGACGAGTTGATTGAGGTGGTGTTGCGGTGAAAGTGAGGGGGCGCGTCCGATCAGTGATGGTGGCTCTGGCTTAGTAACGCAGAAAACGGGATCTATGACCTTTTTTACCCTAATTGTACTGGGGCCTGGTGTACTAGGCCCTGCAACAGGTTCAGGTTGGGCTGATTGCTGGGCTGGTTGCTCTGGTTTTGGCGGTGACAGCACTTCATCATCGGTGGTGGCTGTGGTGGTGCTGGTGCCCCTGTCTCCTGCATCATCAGACCCCAGCACATCACTGTCCTCACTCTCAATAATCGTGGAGGACAGTGATTTCTAACTCCTGTTCAATGCCACTTATACTTAGAGGCCTCCTAGCTGACGTGGAGGGCCTAGAGTGGATGGATGGAGTGGAAGTAAATACGCGCGGGGGCGAGTGCACCAAATCGGACGAGGCGGAATCACTTCCATGATGACCAGCCATGACGAAGGCTAGCGGGGAACTGACAACCCTTCCCATCCTAGTCTTAATCAGTGTTGCCATACACTTGGCTAGAAAATCGGGCGGAAAAACGCATAATTTGGCGTTATTTACAAAGAGACGTCGATCGACGTCCCCGGTCCTTTGAGCCCAAAACGTCGATCGACGTCCCCGGTTCTTTAGGGGTTAAGTCACACACACCCAGTCCTCACCACGCCTTTAAAGTCACACCCTGGCTCAAGAAATCCATTTTTAATCAGTTTCCCAAGGCGTCAATCAGTCTGTCGGTGTGCTGTCGAGTCCCTGTCGGTGCTGAAAGGCCACACACCCGACACACACCCGACAGTCTAAGAGGTATGAGTAAATGAGTACGTCTGAGGTTTATCTTACGTGCATTCCTTCTAACACCTGTAATTTGGAATCTTTTGCCTCTCGTAAGGAGTAATTTCAACGACAGAGATGGTTAATTAAGTTCTCATACATGTAGCAATCTCTTAAAATCATCACTAATCAGAAAACACCTTCGAAAATCCCTATAACGTCACCAGAACTTATTAAATTATTGGATTCGGCACAGAAACGTTTAGAAATACAGTAATAAGCCCAGAATCCCTTAAATTATCAACAGAATCACGAAAACATTTCAAAAACCACTAAAATTCCAGTGGATCCAGTTAAAAGGAATTCGATATAACGCAGAAAGGTTTGGGAACGCGGTCGTAATTCCTGCAGGAGTCTCGGGCCTTACGTGGCAGCCCTGGCCGAACTGACGAGGCAGGAAGGAAGCCTCGAGGAGCATTACGAGGGACGAAAGCCACTCGGAAGCACTTGAGAGAGAGGCAAAGGATGACGCTGACTGACTGACTGACTGACTCACCCACTCGCTCGTTCACTCACGCACGCACTCACTCACTCACTCACTCGACCTCATTCCACCATACTGACTGCCTTGACTGACTCACTTACTCATTCAATGCCTGGTTCACTCACTCACTCGACTTGCCTTCACCACACTGACTGCCTTGACTGACTGACGGACTCAACCACTCATTCGCGTCTCTACCATAGCCTCTAGCGTGACTCGTGCACAATGACTGACTTTACTCACTCACCAACTCACTCCCTCACTCGACCCGTCTCTTCCAAAGCCTCCAGCGTGAACCGTCCACTCACTGACTCACTCGCTCACTCCGGTCTCCAAGTCCTGCAGCGTGGACCGTCCCACGCTGCAGGACTCAACACTCACCCTTTACTCACCATCCGTCACGTGACAAGTGCAGGTTGAGGTAATGGTGGTGTGTGCCGTGGTTACTATGATCACCAATGCAAGTCACCCATTTACTCGTCTTTCGCAACGTAGGAACTTGGGATAACTGTGAGGGTGGCTGTAGTGTGGTAAGGTGGTGGTTACTGTAGTGGTAATGGTGTGGTGGAAGCGGTGAGGTGGTGGTTAGTGAAATCACCCACTCAACCCTGAACGTCGAGGTAACGGTAGTAGTAGTAGTTGTAGTAGTAGTAGTAGTAGTAGTAGTAGTAGTAGTAGTAGTAGTAGTAGGTGTGGTGGTGGTGGTGGTAGTTTCTCCTGCAGTAGTATCAACCCTTTACTTTTCCTCCTTGTACAATTCCAGAGCTTCGCCACAGTCGCCTTTTTTCCCCCGCATCCGTTTCGCGGCTTGGCACGAGGCTAGGCAATACCTCCGCCTGCTCGGGGCAAAACACGGCCAGCCCTGCTAATCTGGCGCCTTTTTCCCACACTCCGTCATGCCGCAGCCAACAACTTACGCGGGAAACTCCGAGTGAGTAAGAAATGATGAGTATTGATTTTTGCATGAGTCAACCACCTAGCTCTCTCTCTCTCTCTCTCTCTCTCTCTCTCTCTCTCTCTCTCTCTCTCTGCAGTGCAACGAGCGTGTATGACTTGACACTTCCTGGTGAATATGACGAGTGGCAGGTAATGCAGCATGAAGCCAGCGTGAATATGAGGGGAAAATGAACTGTAGGGTTGAGAGGGAGTTGAGGGGAGGGGAGGGAGGGAGGGAGGGAGGGAGGGAGAGGTGTATGTGGCAGGAAAATGAGTTGTGGAGCTTGGTGTGGATGGAAGGGTGGAATAAGAGTTGAATATGAAAGAATATGACTGTTTGCCCTTAAGGGGGTTGGCGGAAGAGAAGGGGAGTGTGAAGGGAAAATGGGGGGAGGCGGAGGGGAGGAAACAAGTGAATGTGAGGACGGAAATTTAATGTAGCGTTGTGGTGGGGAGTTAGTGGGGAGTGTGGGGACGGGGACGACGACGACATGGAGGAGGAGGAGGAGGAGGAGGAGGAGGAGGAGGAGGAGGAGGAGGAGGAGGAGGAGGAGGAGGTGCAAAAGAATGTCTAGTCTTTTTCGGGTTAATGAACATACTAAATAACAATTTTGTTTCCCGTGTGAGTCTGGAAGGTAGAAAAAAAAAAGAGAAACAGAAAATGAACAAGAGAAACGAAAAAAAAAAAAAAAAAAGTGTAGCGCAGGCAAAGTGAAGCAAGAACTGGTACATACTTGTGGTGCAGCCCCTGAGGTGACACACACACACACACACACACACACACACACACACACACACACACACACACACACACACACACACACCGGATGTTCCCCGAGGCATCGAGCAGCACACAGTAATTTGCCTCCATGATTACTTCCCCTAATCACCCACTACCGGCCGCCTTGCCTACGCCCGGCGCCTCCACGCACCCGCACCTCTCAGTCCCCCACACACCCTGCCCTGGCACCCCTGCACTGCCCTACCACACTTCAAACACCCTGGCACTCCTTAGACGCTCCCCCACGCTTCACGCCGCGGCAGCACACATCACGCGGCGCCAGGAAGAGGTGGCGTGCGGTGCTGGGGAGTAGTGACAGCTGGCAACCACGTCCCGCGAATGGCAGACAGTCACCGGAAGCGAAGCGAGCCGCCCAATCACGATACAGAAGCGAGGTGAGCCCACTTCCTCCTCCTCCTCCTGCCGAAGATCTCCACCATGAAAGAACGACGCCCGCCCTCAAGAGCTCCTCCCCCGCTTCTCCTTCTTCAGGATATTACCTTCTCATTCCTTCTTTGTCTTCATCTCATAAATCTAAGCCGCTACTTGATGGATTTTTTTTGGGGGGCTGTTTTTCTTCTTTCATGTGTTTAAGGCAGGTGTGAGTGCGGTAAGAGACAAAGTGACTACGTGCTATGGGTGAAAGCAAGGCAAGGTAAGGCGCCATAACAGTTGCACGTAAGGTTTGGTAACGATGAACAAAAGATGAATACATGTACGCATCGCACGACAGGTGAACATAAGGTAAGGTAACGCAACACGCAGACAAATACATGGTGCAGCAAGGTAAGGCACGGTAAGGCAGGAAGACAATCATTAAGGTACGGTGAACTCAATGTAACACACCACGACAGGTAAGAATAAGGTGAGGCAAGGCAATACGGCAGGTGAGAACAAGGTGACGCAACACTACAGGTAAATGCAAGACACGGTAAAAGTTAACGACAGGTGAGAGACAGATAACACAACACGGCAGGTAAATGTACGGTGCAGTAAGGCAAGACAATACGACAGGTAAATATAAGATAACAACGGGACAGGTGAATCTAAGGTACAGTAAGGCAACGGAATACAGGCAGGTAAACCCAAGGTGGCGCCATACACAGCAGGTCCTCGGTCACTGCCGCGCCACGCCCTGTCCATCACGCCGGTCATTGTTCCCGCCACGCCTGTTGACGCGAGGACGACGACACGACGCTGCTGTAGCACACTCAAATGACGCCCCGTGACGCCCAAGGTTAAAAAAAAAAGTGACTGAATTACACGCACAGTTAGACCGTTGGGAGAAAAAAAAAACACACACACACACACACACACACACACACAGTTAAAGTCAGCAGCATTCTGGGGTCGAGGAGAATAAAACTGGCGAAAAAAGAGAAGTTAACTGATTAAACGCGATTTGTGGCTGGAAATAGAGTTAATTAATAGTTCATCAGACACCTGGCAGGCTGGCGTGGCGGGCGTGGGGGAAGCCATTTATGTCTTTACTTCCGGTGGCGATTTTATCGTTTATTTCCAGACAGTTTTGTTGATGTCGCGGATTATTCGTAATTTGTCATCATGTATTAGTCGTGTTGCTTTTCTGTATTTGTTTGGTGTTAATGTATCACTCGTAGTGCAGTTCGGTCCCCTTGATTTATTTACTCAATGTTACACTTCACTTTGATCTCATTTATGCAGCATTCCTGTTTATCCCTGACATCTAATAAATATCCCCATCACTTCGCAATCAATTCCAGACTTAATATATTCCTATCACGGCATATCTTCACATTATTCACATACAATTCCATTCACTTTCCATCCATCTTCATCCCTCTCCCTCTCTCTCCTTTGTCACTAAGCAACACACCACCTTCCCTCTCCGCCACACCTGCTCCTTCGCTAGGTAATCAAACAGGTAAGCACGGAGGCGTCGCGGTGCACGGCCAGCCACCGACCACCGGGATTCTAACGGCGAGGCGCGAGGTACGGGTGAGTGGGTGAGCGGCGCGCGGTACGGTGCAGCGGAACTCAAGGGGAGGGGACAACGGCGAGGCTGACGGGGTAACGAGGTGACGGGGGTGGTGATCTGCAGGAGGCTGAGAGTGACTGCTCCTGCAATTCTGTTCATCTTCATTCTGTTTTTTGTTGGCTGGTTTTTTACTGTGTGTGTGTGTGTGTGTGTGTGTGTGTGTGTGTGTGTGTGTGTGTGTGTGTGTGTGTGTGTGTGTGTGTGTGTGTTGATTGGTTCGTTCTCCGTGTGTTTGCGCGTGCATCTTCGTTTCGTCTCTCTCTCTCTCTCTCTCTCTCTCTCTCTCTCTCTCTCTCTCTCTCTCCTCTCTCTCTCTTCTCTCTCTCTCTCTCTCTCTCTCGAGTAAAGAATAGCTTTTTATATCATTTTACATTTCTTTTCTTCTCTATTCTTGTTACTCTCCACACATATAATTGCTCGTTTATTACTTTTATTATTATTATTATTATTATTATTATTATTATTATTATTATTATTATTATTATTATTATTATCATCATCATCATCATCAGAGAATCTGCAGTTTTCTTATTTCCATCAAACTTTTTCAATCTTAACCAATCATCAGAC
>NC_087172.1:6482500-6487500 GCF_035594125.1 Scylla paramamosain | reverse complement strand
ATTAAAAAAGCCAATATTTTTTCCTCACGTTATTTTCATCTTAATGTGTCGCTCGAGTCACTTCAATTTGTTCGGTTATTAGGACATGATCTTTTTTTTTCCCCTTACCGAGTTTCCTTTCACGTGTTGCAATTAAGTGGCACAAAGCGAGAAAAATTAAGTTATATTACATTTTTTTTTATCTTACGAATTTCCTGCTTGGAGGAGGAGGAGGAGGAGGAGGAGGAGGAGGAGGAGGAGGAGGAGGAGGAGGAGGAGGAGGAGGAGTAAAAATATATGATGCTTGTCGTGTGAAGAGATGAGGAGAGGAGGAATTTAAAAGAGAAAATAAAAGAGGAGGAGGAGGAGGAGGAGGAGGAGGAGGAGGAGAAAATAGGAAAAAAAGAAGAATGAAGGGAGATGGAAAAATATTGAAGGGTGGAGATGGATGAAAGACAAAAAAGCTAAACGGAAGGGAGGAGGCAGAACAGAGGGAGAGACTGAAAGAATGTGAAGGATGAAGGAGAAAAGAAGTGAGGAAAAAAACGAAGGAAGAGAGGGAGGAGAAGAGAAGAAAGAAGGGAAGAGCTTGAAAAATTAACTTTCTAGGAAGGGAGCATGGAAGGGGAAGACGAAGGGAAGAAGAGGAAGGGAGGATGAGGTGAGAGGAGGAAGGGAGAGGAAGGGAGAGGCTGGGAGGTACAAGCAAATGGTGAAGAGGGGGAGTTATAAAAAGGGGAGAGAGAGAGAGAGAGAGAGAGAGAGAGAGAGAGAGAGAGAGAGAGAGAGAGAGAGAGAGAGAGAGAGAGAGAGAGAGAGAGAGAGAGAGAGAGAGAGAGAGAGAGGAGGAAAGGCTGATGAGAGAGAAGATAAATTTAGGCTTTTGATTATGAATAAGACTTGACCTGCCCTAACCTACCTCAAGCCTCTCTCTCTCTCTCTCTCTCTCTCTCTCTCTCTCTCTCTCTCTCTCTCTCTCTCTCTCTCTCTAACACGATACCTTTTAGAAAGACAAAAAGTAAAATGTTAAAAGAGAAAAGGATGAGAACGGACAGGAGAAAGAGAAAATAAATAAAAAGAACAGAGACACAAGTGAGAATAAGAAAGGTAAACATAATAAGAAATAAAATAAATAAATATAAAAAGAAAAAAAGGAAACACGATGGGAAATAAATATATAAACTTTCAAGACCAACAAAGGAAAGTAAAAGTGAAGAAAATATATAAAAAAACTCAAATGAAAACTAGAAGAAAAGAAAAAAACGGGAACAATACCTATTAAAAATTTGCATAATCATAAAAAAAATGTTAGTTTAGAAAGAAAAAAAAAGAAGAAACTACAAAACAAAGAAAGAAAACATCGCCCTCTAAAACTTTCATGACCTACAGAGGAAAACAGATTAAGATGTTGCTTTCATTTTCAACAGAGAGAGAAAAAAATAAAGCAAGATAGAAAGGAAACTGAAACAACAACAACAGCTAAAAGGAAAAAATAGGAAATTAAACAACAAAAACAAGAATACGTGTAAACCTTCTGAAACAAAGAAAAAAAAAAACAAGTAAAAAAGGAGAGAGAGAAGCAGAGAACAAAGCAAGAAAACCACCACCCTTTTAAAAGCTTTCATAATCCACACAAAGGGAAAGGAAAAAATTGTACGTCAGTAAAAAAAAAAAAAAAAAAAAATGATCATCTTTAATTGACCCTTCCACTGCTAGATATATATTTTTTTCAATGATCAACAACTTTTTTTACACATTTACTATTATATTGCAATCTTTAGTTTCTGCAGCATTACGAAATACAGATCACAAAACAATCTATTACCTCTCCTCTTTAACAACGATATAAAATGTTAAAAGGGAGTGACCAAACCACTAAAAATAAAAAAACTAAAAAAAAAAAAAATAAAAAAAAATAATAATAATAATAAATAAAATAGAAAAAAAATAAGACGTCAGTAAAACAAAAAATCAAAACAAAACAAAACAAAACAAAAATAACAAAAGAAGCGCGCCAGACAACAAAGCAACAGACCAAGATCCACTGCTGGCCACTCTCGCTGTAACCTTGACTGCCTCCCCGCGCCCGTGAACTCTCAGAACAGGTGAGGCTGAGCGCACCTTGCCTAACCATTACAGGTGTTCGGGGTGTAGAGCCCACGCCACGCCCTCTACCCATATTTCAGGGGCGCTATTAGGCGTGGGACTGAGGTCGGGGGCGGGAGCGCTACTACAGGTAAGTTTACACCTAAGCACCGCTAATGGGAAGGTTAATGATGTTTTCTCGACAGGTAAACAACTGAACGTGAGAATTTGATATGTGTTTGTATGTGTTTATTTGGTGATGATTGAGAGAGAGAGAGAGAGAGAGAGAGAGAGAGAGAGAGAGAGAGAGAGAGAGAGAGAGAGAGAGAGAGAGAGAGAGAGAGAGAGAGAATTGGTGTGTGTAAACTCAATCCAGGTCATGAATGAAGGTAAAAATTAACTTTTGAAGGTGAAAAAAAAATCTCTTTCTCTTTCTCTCTCTTTCTTTCTGTGGCGTGGAGGAGACAGCCATCACTTATATTCAACGTTCTAAATGGAAACCACATACACACACACACACACACACACACACACACACACACACACACACACACACACACACACAAAGAGTTACGTGCAATTCTCTATTTCTATGTAAATCTTTATAATACTCTTACGTAATGTGTTCTCTCTCTCTCTCTCTCTCTCTCTCTCTCTCTCTCTCTCTCTCTCTCTCTCTCTCTCTCTCTCTCTCTCTCTCTCTACCGATGAAATTTATGGAGTCTAGTCAGGAGGATGAAAAGACTAGTACTTCATTTAGATCTCTCTCTCTCTCTCTCTCTCTCTCTCTCTCTCTCTCTCTCTCTCTCTCTCTCTCTCTCTCTCTCGAATAAAGAAGAAAGAGTACCAAAAATTAAAAAAAAGCACATACATATTGAGAGAGAGAGAGAGAGAGAGAGAGAGAGAGAGAGAGAGAGAGAGAGAGAGAGAGAGAGAGAGAGAGAGAGAGAGAGAGAGAGAGAGACTGCCTGTCTAGCTACATACACTCGCGAGGAATTTCCGTTCAGAATGAGAAAGGAATCTGTTTTTACTCATGAAAACACACGAATGATAATGATGATGATGATGATGATGATGAGAATACAAATCAAACGTTGCACAACACACACACACACACACACACACACACACACACACACACACACACACACACACAGAGGAAAGGAAGAAGAGGAGACAACAATAACAAAAAGGACAGGTGAGGAAGGGAAGAGAATAAAGAACATGAATAAAAATTAGGTCGCGGATGAGAGGAGGAGGAGGAGGAGGAGGAGGAGGAGGAGGAGGAGGAGGAGGAGGAGGAGGAGGAGGAGGAGGAGGAGGAGGAGGAGGAGATTCGGTAGTGGAGAGAAAAATTACTCAAACAGAAGGGAGAGAGAGAGAGAAAAAAAAAAGGAAAGATAGGAAACGAAAGAAAAGAAGCAGGGGAAGATAATCACACTGGGGAAGGAAGACAGAGAAGAGGAGGAGGAGGAGGAGGAGGAGGAGGAGGAGGAGGAGGAGGAGGAAGGGCAGTGCTAGGCGTGGCATAGGAGTTGCTTCCACATCGCCAAGGACACCCGCCCACCAACCTTCACACGACATTGAGGTTACCGTGCAGGGATTCTTATTTGTGTGTTTGGTCTGCACTGTATCAAACCCCTCCCCTACCCCTACCCTCTACCCACCTCCTCACCTCTCCCCCCTTCCCTCTCTCCGTCCCTCATGTGCTATTCTCTCCTCTCACCTCTCAACTCTCCCCCTTCCTTGTTTTCTTATTCGCTACAGATTATTCCTCTTCCTCCACTCATCACCCTCTCTCCCTCTCTCTCCTTCCCCTTCTCCCTATCTCTATTTCTCCTATGTTGTTCTCTGCGTTTATCTTTTACTTGTTTACTTCTTTGCTACAGATTTTTATTTTCACTCCCCCTATCAACCACTCCCTTAATTCTCTCTCTCTCTCTCTCTCTCTCTCTCTCTCTCTCTCTCTCTCTCTCTCTCTCTCTCTCTCCACTCCTTGTTTTCTTATGCTTGCTACAATATACATTCTTTTTTTCTGTCATCATCATTTCCACCACCTACTGATCCACCTCTGCAGTCACCGAGTCACCAAGGTCTTCCCCACACCTGATGCTCCACCCCTCCACATCTTCCCCCCGCGAGGTAACACACGTGGGAGCCTCACCTGATGATTAGTAACGCCAGGCAGGTGTGTCTATGTGAATTTTAAACAAACACGTGGAGACTGGATAGAAGAATAAATATAGGGAAAAAAGATCTTGTGTTATTGTTGTTGTTACTTAGCAGTGAACACGTGACTCAGGTGATTAGTAATGGTAGGCAGGTGAGATTGCGTGAGTACTTTTAAGACATACGTGAATGAGGCTAAATGCGATACACGAAATGGGGGAAAAAAAAAGGAAAAAGTGAATAAAAAATAAAGACAAAAAAAAAGAAAAAAAAATGAAAATGATAAATACGAACGATACTAAAAATGAAAAAAAAATTACATCATAACACCCCAAAAAAATAAACAAAATACAAAACAAAAGAAAAAAGACAAAAAAAAAAAAAATTGCATCACCATTATCTTTAACAACAAACACGTGACACTACCACCACCACCACCACCACCACCACAATACAGTAACCAGGTGCAATTCAGACGCTACTCAGGCGACGCAAGTTCTTAACGCACACAGGTACAAAAATTTTTCCAGCGTCACATACTGAAGCGAGACAGGTGTGTGGGCGTGTCGCTGGGTCCTATTTTGGCCACTTCTAGGTCACAAGGACGCAGGCGGCATCAGTAAGCAGGCAGACAGACGGACAGACATGCAGGCAGGCAGGGTGAGTGGGAAGAAGGGAGGTAAGGAGAATTGTAAGGAGGTGGTGTGGGAAGGCTGGACGAGGAGGAGGAGGAGGAGGAGGAGGAGGAGGAGGAGGAGGAGGTAAGT
>NC_087172.1:6470000-6477500 GCF_035594125.1 Scylla paramamosain | reverse complement strand
AGAGAGAGAGAGAGAGAGAGAGAGAGAGAGAGAGAGAGAGAGAGAGAGAGAGAGAGAGAGAGATTGGATCCATTAGTAGTAAACAAATGGATGGATGTGTGTGTGTGTGTGTGTGTGTGTGTGTGTGTGTGTGTGTGTGTGTGTGTGTGTGTGTGTGTGTGTGTGTGTGTGTAACGTGAGAACGAGACGGCTGGTGTTTCCGGGGCCAGAGAGAGAGAGAGAGAGAGAGAGAGAGAGAGAGAGAGAGAGAGAGAGAGAGAGAGAGAGAGAGAGAGAGAGAGAGAGAGAGAGAATAACCCTGTGAGAACTAAAACATATCGTGTGTGTGTGTGTGTGTGTGTGTGTTAACAGGTAAATCAGGTGTACAGGTGAGCATTCCAGGTGAGGGTGAGTACCTGGCTGTGTGGCTGGCGGTGAGGGAGAGGTGGCGGCGTGATGTGAATTGAGGCGGAGTTTTAATGCGTAGGGAAAGACTGTGTGTGGTTATATAATGGATTGTAAGGGAGAGGGAGAGGGGGAGGGAGTCTCTATTTCTCCCTCCATTTACCTTTTTTTTTTTGTTGGAATAAATACTAATTGGAGGAAAGCAATGACTAACTTCGTGATTCTACAGGAGGAAATTGTAAAATCCGTCTCTCTCTCTCTCTCTCTCTCTCTCTCTCTCTCTCTCTCTCTCTCTCTCTCTCTGGGTTTCCCCTCTGCTACTACAATACCATCTCTCCCTTTCTCTTTCCCCTATTCCCATCTTTCTTAGCATTTCTACCTACTTCCCCCTTTCCCTCTTTAATTTCCCTCGTTTTCTCATTTGTTTTCCCTTCTTTCCCCTTCTGTGTTTTATTCCTTTGTTTACCTTCATTTATTACTACTACTACTACTACTACTACTACTACTAATCTCTCTCTCTCTCTCTCTCTCTCTCTCTCTCTCTCTCTCTCTCTCTCTCTCTCTCTCTCTCTCTCTCTCTACACTCTCTCCTTCACTCCCTTATCACCATACCAACGCCACACCCCCCTCTCTCTCTCTCTCCCTTCACTCTCACTGACATGCCAACACCTTTACTCTCACTCCCCTTTTCCCCCGACCCCTCACTCTCACTTCGATCTTCCCCAAGGCCCTCGGCAGCAATAAAGGGAGAATTTTGGGGATGGGAAAGGTGGGGGGAGGGGGATGGTACACTGCAGCGGGAGGTACCCCAACACAAGATTTCATGCCAAAGGGTTCTCTTCTATGTACCCACTCACCTTCCCCCCCTTGCCCAGTGCCCTCCCCACTCCCCCACTTCCTCCCCAACTAATCCCCCATCCCAGCCCCCACCGGCACACGAAAATATGCTAGAAAGAACTGCACTTCGCCTCTCCCTCTTTGAAACTGGGTTGTAACTAGTTGCTTACCAAGAGAGAGAGAGAGAGAGAGAGAGAGAGAGAGAGAGAGAGAGAGAGAGAGAGAGAGAGAGAGAGAGAGAGAGAGAGAGAGAGAGAGAGAGAGAGAGAGAGAGAGATAACAAACACATGGATTTATTAACTGACTGGTTGATTGAGACGTAAACTGACTGTGGGAGAGAGAGAGAGAGAGAGAGAGAGAGAGAGAGAGAGAGAGAGAGAGAGAGAGAGAGAGAGAGAGAGAGAGAGACTGCAACTAAAGGTGAAGCGGTACAGTACAAGATTAGCTCAAGTAGTACTCTCTCTCTCTCTCTCTCTCTCTCTCTCTCTCTCTCTCTCTCTCTCTCTTTTTAGTACATATTAAAGCGCACACACACACACACACACACACACACACACACACACACACACACACACACACACACACACACACACACACACACACACACACACACACACACACTTTCTTTACTCAGCATTCAGATCACGTCAATACAAAAGGGACACACGTTTGCTACGTTCCTGCAAGTTTTATTAAGGACCTGACAATCTGCTACTGGAAAAAAAATATATATAAAAAAAGTTACGTAGACAAATACATTACTTTCGCTGTCCTAACTGTGATAAAAAAAAAGTAGGCAATGGTTAAAAAAAGGAGAAAAAAAATTTCAAGGATATTGGAGTCTACCCACTGAGAAAGTTAACTCGTCTGTTGGGAAGAAAGAAGAAGAAGAAGAAGAAGAAGAAGAAGAAGAAGAAGAAGAAGAAGAAGAAGAAGAAGAAGAAGAAGAAGAAGAAGAAGAAGAAGAAGAAGAAGAAGAAGAAGAAGAAGAAGAAGAAGAAGAAGAAGAAGAAGAAGAAGAAGAAGAAGAAGAAGAAGAAGAAGAAGAAGAAGAAGAAGAAGAAGAAGAAGAAGAAGAAGAAGAAGAAGAAGAAGAAGAAGAAGAAGAAGAATGCAGGGTAAGGTCGAGTAGTGGAGGTGTTTTGTTTCTGAAAGAAGTTACAGAGAGAAGATACTGGTGGAGTCTTTTAGTGGTCAGATGGATAAGGGGATTAGAATGCGTAGCAGCAGCAGCAGCAGCAGCAGCAGCAGCAGCAGCAGCAGCAGCAGCAGCAGCAGTAGTAGTAGTAGTAGTAGTAGTTGAACAGCTGAACTACATGGGACAACAAATAAAACAGCACTAGTAATATGTAGTAGTAGTAGTAGTAGTAGTTGTAGTAGTAGTAACAAAAAGTATCAGCACCAGTACTATATTAGCATCACCACAACACGTCGAGACACAACACCACCAGCCACAACAACAAGCAAGGAAGCAGAAGGCCTTCACGAGCACACCTAACACACGGCAAGGCATCAGGTTACAATTTTTCAAGACCGCTGCTGACTCCACGCATGAGAAGAGTTATGAGGAGGTACGACCTTCCTTCCTGCACCTTTCCTACCACACCCTCGCCCCCTCCAAGACTACCACAGACGTCCCTTCACGATAACACCTGCTGACCTTGGCGTGGGGGGAGGGAGAGGGAGTACCTGTCGACCTTCACGGCACAGGTACTCCTCATTAAACACCTGTGCATGACTACAGACTCGTTGACCTCAATCACGGCACACCTTGACCCGTGTTATACTGTACTTAACGTTATATGGCTGTCCTTATATGCTTTTCTCTCTCTCTCTCTCTCTCTCTCTCTCTCTCTCTCTCTCTCTCTCTCTCTCTCTCTCTCTCTCTCTCAGGTACTCACACACGCCTCCCTTTCACCTGGGGACGCCGCCACATCTGCTCTCTGAACTCACCTGCAAAGAAAATAAAAAACGAGGTTAATTATAAGTCATTAATAATTGATTTTGGAGGTACAACATGTGGCTGGTTGTTAAGTAACTGTGTGTGTGTGTGTGTGTGTGTGTGTGTGTGTGTGTGTGTGTGTGTGTGTGTGTGTGTGTGTGTGTGTGTGTGTGTGTGTGTGTGTGTGTGTGTCACCGTTCATGCAATGTAGCTTCATGAAGCAACAAAGCGCAAAGTGAGTAGAAAGGCAAGTCTGTCATCCTCTTCACACCTGCGGCGCCTCAAGGACACAGGTGCCGCCAGGTGTGCTCAGGTGTGCATGCTTCCTGTAGTGTGTGTACTGTAGTGAAGCAAAACAATCGCTCATTTTATGCGTTTCAGTGTATTCCTAGTGTGCTTCGTTTCAGTGTTTCAGTGCAAGAATTCTTAGTGCAGCGTTTAGTGTAAAGTATTTTAGTACAAGAATTCTACACACTATGTCTAACCAAACTTAACATAACGTAACCTAACCTAAAGTATACACATGAAATTATGTCTAACCTAACTTAACCTAGTGACTTCTACACGAATTAGATTTAAACTTGAACCACATCACACGATATTAAAAAGGAGATCCATAATATGACTAAGCTAACGTAACCTGACATTAACCTGAAGACCTCCACGCATATACATAAATAAAGTCACAAACACGCCACACACCAATATGAAAAGGTCCACAATATATGAGAGATCCTAAATGCAAAAGGATATAAATGTATTTTGAAATAACGTAAAATAATTAAAACAATGTAACAATACGGAGATAAATGATAAAAAAAGTAAATAAATAAATAAATAAAAAAAGGTCAGTGAAATAATAACGCTGAAAATACTTTGTTTTTTATGTACAGGACACATTTTAATTATCACCTTTCACAAAACATGACGTAACATGGAAGATAGAGAAATAAGCTTTACATTTTTACGTATCCGTGTTCTTATACAGGATAATGTTTATAATTTATGCATGTTACCAAGTCAAATGCGTTACATGACCTTGATGCGATACAAAAATTTCAAACAGCCGGTGTCCAATTTCCATCAATCAGTCAGTCGGTCGATCAAGTGCGTCTTTCTCTGCTGCTGATGCCAAGACTATGGAAAAGTCATAAAACACGAAATAGCGTCTGTATGAGCCATCCAATCACAAGCTTTGTCGCATCCCTTCCTTTATAGGCCCCCCCCCCCTTCTCTCTCTCTCTCTCTCTCTCTCTCTCTCTCTCTCTCTCTCTCTCTCTCTCTCTCTCTACATAGGATCTATTCATTACGTTTTTATCGCTTCTTGTCTCTGTTTCTCTCTTCCTCTTCCTCCTTTTTTTACTACTACTACTACTACTACTAAGACGGTTTTCTGGGTACGACACGCTTCACTTCACATACACACACACATACACAAACACACACACACACACACACACACACACACACACACACACACACACACACACGAGGCAAAACTAAACACGTTTCACTCTCTCTTCTCCCATTTCCATCTCCTTACTGCCCCCACCACTACTCCTCCTCCTCCTCCTCCTCCTCCTCCTCCTCCTCCTCCTCCACCTCCTCGCCACTCTCCCTGTTCACCACGCGCACGCAAATCGAGTACTGCGTGACTCACTCAAAGCGTTGTGTAAGCTCTTTCTTTCTCACTCAAAGCTTCGCCGTGTGTGTGTGTGTGTGTGTGTGTGTGTGTGTGTGTGTGTGTGTGTGTGTGTGTGTGTGTGTGTGTGTGTGTGTGTGTGTGTCTTTTGTCTTCTCCGGCGTGACCTACTCCTCTGGGTGGTTGGGGGCGCAATAGGTGTTTTCCTGCTATTTTGGTTCAGTTATTATGCACACGTCTACTGGCTGGGTTTTGTTCATTTGGGTTTTGTTCATCTCAGCGCTCCAGTTTACTATTCTGTGTTTCATTGTTTGAGTGGTGTTGTCGTTGTTTGCAGCTTTCTCAGAGTGGTGGGTGTGTGGGGTAGTTAGTAGACTCTGGTTTGGTGGTGATGGCGTGTTTTGTTTTGGTTTAGTTACTATGGATTCGTGTACTTGTGCGGTTCGGTTCAGTTTCATTAACTTCCCTAAGGTGACTTTTTTTTTTCAGAATTTTAGTGATTATTATGACTTTACTATCTTGATCTTTGTTTCGTCAATTTATTTATTCATTTTTATCATTATTTTTTTTTTACCAATCAGTTTTTGTTAACTGTTAAATTGGCTTGATGTCTTGTTTTATTCACCGCTCCTGGTCACTTGGCGCTTTTTCTTTCATATTTCTACTGTTTTCTTTTCCTTTTAGTATTAATCTTATTGGCCATTTCTCTTATTTACGAGCATGCTTTATTTCCACGTCTGGCCAATTATACTTTACAATTTTTTTTTATTTATTTATGTATTTACGTGTGAAGAATAACTGATGACCTCCAGCTGGTTATATTTTATTTACCTATTGAGTTTATTTTCTTTACAACCTCAGTACCGATTTTCATTCAGTCATGCTTTTCTCTTTTTTCTTTATTATTTACTTCCTTATTCACGTGTGTGTGTGTGTGTGTGTGTGTGTGTGTGTGTGTGTGTGTGTGTGTGTGTGTGTGTGTGTGTGTGTGTGTGTGTGAGTGTGTGCGTGTGGGTGTGTCACTCACGCACCGGAGATTAAAACGTTAAATGTCGAATGTTCTTGAATATACGAGAATTATTCATGCGGAACTGTGGATGCTGGAACTAAGACGAAGGGAAGTGGGAGGGAGAGAGGAAGGGACGAGTGGAGGAAAGCGAGAGGGAAAAGAGGGAAAGAGGGATGGAAGGCTGGCAGAGAAGAGTGGGTTATTGGTAGGAAGGACGAGAAAAATGAGATGAGGAGAAAATAAGCGGCAGAGAAGTGAAAGAATAGGATGAAATTGAGAGAAAGTGAGAGGGAGAGTGGAAAATTGGAGGAAATAGGAGACAGGCAGGAAAGAAAATCATATGGAAGGAAGGAAGAGGAAGAAAAAAAAAAAAAGAAAGGAGGGAAGATGTCAAGGGCGCGAAGTCACGAGTTATCTTCACTATCACTACAGATGCCCTAAATACACCACCACCACCACCACCACCACCACCACCACCACCATCTTTAGAGAGCGCCTGTGAGGGACATAATGATTATGATGGTGTTTATAGCGAAATATTTCAGCATTTATGGAGGTTTTAGTGTGTGTGTGTGTGTGTGTGTGTGTGTGTGTGTGTGTGTGTGTGTGTGTGTGTGTGTGTGTGTGTGTGTGTTTCTAGCTACCTATCAGCAATTCTCGTCTTTCGCTCTCGCTTGCAGTTCAGTTATAGTCCTTTCTCTCTCTCTCTCTCTCTCTCTCTCTCTCTCTCTCTCTCTCTCTCTCTCTCTCTCTCTCTCTCTCTCATTAACGAAACAACAAAAACACCACCTAAACTAGACAAACAAAGAAACACAACAACATCATAATCACTCACAACACCCTAGACGACCACGACCACCACCACCACCACCACTACCAGCACCACCACCACCACCACCACCCAAAGATAAGAGGGGAAAACCTTAAGGGAAGACAGTAACACATTATTTCCCCTCACTCGTGTCTGTAGTGATGAACTCCTGATTGTGCACAGAATCCCTCGGGAGGCAGGCAGAGAGAGGCAGGGAGGGGAAAGATGGGAGAAGGAAAGAGGGGAAAGAAGGGGAGAATGAGAAAGTGATGAGACAATAAAGAGAGACAAAGAAGGAAGAGAGGGAAGGAGAGAGAGAGGGGAAGGAGTTAAGTAGAGAGGAGAGGGGAGGGGAAAGAAGGGAAAGGGAACGAGAGGAAAGAAGGGGAGGAGGAGAGAGAGATGAGACAATAAAACAGACAAAGAAGGAATAAGGTAGAATGAAAGAAGGATGAGGGGAAGAAGAGAAAGGGAAGGAGGTAGGTAGAGAGGAAAGGGGAAAGAAAAGAAGGGAGAGGCAATAAAAGAGGAAAATAAGGAAATAGGAGAAAATAGATACAAGGAAAAATAAAGAAAGGAGAGGAGAGAAGGAAATGAGAACAAGGGAAAGGAAAGGATGAGTGAAGGAGAGGAATGAGGCAATAAAAGACAAGGAAATTGGAGAGACAAAGAAGGAAGTAGGCAAAGAGAGATAGAGAAAAGAAAGGATGCATACAGAGAAGAGAAAGAAGAGCGAATGAAAGAGAAAAACGAAGGAGAAGAGAGATGAGTCAATAAAAGAGGAAGACAAGGAGATTGAAGACACAAGAGGAGGAAATAGGTACAGACGGAGGGAGGGAAAAAAAAGAAAAGGGAAAGAAAGGAAGGAAAACCGA